>NC_089757.1:34950764-34990764 GCF_040412425.1 Macrobrachium rosenbergii | reverse complement strand
GACAAGCAAACAGCGACTTAACTTTGTCACCACAAGAGAACAAATATTTGATAGCTACTTCCAAATTTTACTACTCGTGTGAGAAAGTCTTAACAGCCTTATCACAACTTTTATTTTGTCACCACAAGAGAAAAACAGAGCTTTTATAACTACTAAAAATTAGTACTCGTGTGAGAAAGCCTTCACAAGTAAATAACTTTCATTTTATCACTACAAGCGGAAAAAATTATTAGCAACTTCTTAACCTCAAGTGTTCGTGTGAGAAAGACTTAACAAGCAAATGGCGAATTTAATTTTATCCCCTCAAGATTGAAAACAAATATCAGCAACTTCTATATCACCATTCTCGTGTGAGAAAGTCTTGACAACTTTATCACAACTTTTACTTTGTCATCACAAGAGTAAACCAAAATATATTAGCAACGCCGTGCAAACTCTGGCGGCACGATGCTAAAAGACGTGCGAGAAAACGTGCCCCTCTGATGTCCCCTTTGCGAAAGGCCTGAAGAGGATTAAGGTCACAGTGCTTATTGATATAAACTTTCAAGTGTGTTGATGAATGAACTGAATAGGCCAGAGGCCAAGCACTGGGAGCTGCTGAGGTCATTCAGCGCTGAAACGGAAATTGACAGTTAAAGGTCTGAAAGGTGTAACAGGAGGAAAACCTCGCTGTGGCACTAGGAATCAATTGTTAGGAGAGGGTGGAAAGAAAGATGGAAGAGAATATGAAAGGAGGTACAGCAAAAGGAACAAAAGGAGTTGCAGCTAGGGGCCGAAGGCACGCTGCAAAGAACCCTAAGTAATGCCTACAGTGAACCGCATTAGGTGCGCTGACGGCACTACCTCCTCCCCTCCCCCCCCTACGGGGAAGTGTTGATGAATGGTCATGTCTTTTAAAAAGCTTTTTTTTTTTCTCAGCAGGTTGATTACTAAATTATACATGTATCCTTTTCGTAAAGTAATTAACATGCCTATGAAAATAGGAACAAATTGTATAGATGATACGCCTTTTGTTGAGAACACCGTTTGTTCCAAACATTTGTTCCAGAACATATGCTATAATAAAAATATCAGGTATAAAGAAGCAAGGTAGCTTCGAATTCTAGAGCAACATCTATAAACAGCGGTGTTCAAAGTTACCTGGAAATCGTAACATAATTACGCAGAAAGTATACATGTCAGTGCAATAGACATGAAAAACATAAGTCATAATTTTTACAATCTGATGACCTTACTTCCCATAACCCTCGCATATGATTTTCTTGCGAAAAGCAACGGGGAAATAAGCCATCAATTTTCTATCGCCAAATATGCAGCAATGTTTGAGGAATTATACTGACTGACAGGAACTGAACTGTCTCAGCCTTGTACCTGAGTTACATAAACCTAACACAATTAAATAGAGATACTGATGAACAGAACCTTAGTTACTATAAAGACAATCTTCTCTTTCGTCGGGACAATGTTTGCCTTGTAAAATGATACTGGAATCGTTTGTACTTCCTTTGTTTGTTAAAAACTATTTCCTAAACCGGCACATAACAGTTACAAATTATGAATATGGCATTATCTTACCTTGGACAGGGCTCTTCGCTAGTTCGCCGAAAGTCGCGGGAAAAGTTATTTACACTTTTCTTTAATTAGTTAATCCAGCTTGTTTGTAAATCCACTGACAACAAGCTCACTGGATCAGGGGAGACCCATTCTTCTAGTTGACCTTTATTTCAATATGGTATATTTCGTAAATTGCCAAACTGACCTCCGATCACGTAAGATTTGGTCCCGTTGCTCCTTTGCTTGTCAAAGTGACTTCCGATCACGTAAGAGTTGGTTCCGTTGCTCCTTGAACTGTCAAAGTGACTTCAGATCACGTAAGACTTAGTTCCGTTGCTCCTTTACTTGTCAAAGTGACCTCCGATCACGCAAGATCTGGTTCCGTTTCTCCTTTACTTGTCAAAGTGACCTCCGATCGTGCAAGATTTGGTTTCCGCTGACTTTCACAACGTATTCTGAAACACAGTTTCTCTGTTTATACGAATTTTCCTTTTTGGCGAAAGTAAGAATTTATTTCCAGATCCTCTTTTCACTGGCCAGAATTTCACAGCGCCGTCGTCGACTTAAAATGACTTTCAAGTTCTTAATCATCGGATAGTTGTTAAAGCAGGTAATGAGGCCAGAACTTTTTTTTTACATTAAAAAATAAAAAAAACACAATATTTACATTATTTTAACAATTAAATGCAGAACACAAGAATTCTTTTTAAAATTTTCGCAAATGTTTCCCCATTCTCAAATAATTTCATCGCCTGAACTAAAATTATAATTTGACGTCTTGTCAGTGAGGTATTATATAGTTCGTGTTTACCTTTTTATACTTTTAACTGTTCAATGGGGCAATTTGATTGTTTTCTTATAGCTGTCTTTTGACCAATTTCGCTTGTTTACCTTTCAAGAAATAACATACTGTCATTATTTAAATACAATAAATCATTAGTGAATTAAAAGATATAAATATTAATTAAGCATTTTCAAAACAATTCCAATCATTATAAAATAGTATATTTACCCGTGAAAAACGCATCAAATACCTTATTTATTTCCCACTACTAATTTGACCTTAGCGTTTTAATCATTTCATCTCGTAATTTTATAGAGTGCCGATTTCTCCTCCCACTGTTTTGTGTAAGGGGCTAAGTTATATTTCAGTTAGTCTAATTCATTTTACGTTTAAAGGACAAATTCCAGCCCGATTCATCATGATTTCCAAATTAATAATTATATGTAAATATATAAATAAATAAATAAATAAATAAAACATATATATATATATATATATATATATATATATATATATATATATATATATATATATATATATATATATATATATAATACACACACACACACACACACACATATATATATATATATATATATATATATATATATATATATATATATATATATATATATATATATATATATATATATATATATATATATATATATATATCTTCCTTGGGACGTTTGGACCTTTCTGAAAAAAGAAGAAAATGGGCAAAGGTAGGGTATTTTCCCTTCGATGTAAGGCCAACAGCACAGTTTCAAAAAACTTATGGAACTAAGAATTATGTCCTAGAGAAAATTAATTCTACTTCTGAAGGAATAATGATCTACTTTGATTTTTATATATACATCTTCTCCCGCTGCTTCTTCCTCAGTGGCCCAGTACTTGATTTTTTTTTTTTATCAAGATCTTGTTTAATCTTTAAATTATAACAATTGAATGGTCTAGGCATCAAGTTCCAGAGGAAATTCATTCTACAGTATTTCTGAAGGAATATTGATCCACTTTGATTTTTTAAATAATATCTTTGTCTGATCCGTCTTCCTCAGTGGTCCAGTACTTGATTTTGTATCAAGTTCTTATTTAATCTTTAAAAGACGAACACAAGAAAGTTCCCTTGACAGTTATATATTTAAGACTTACTCCATAACTACAGTGCATTTATTAGTAGTAGTAGTAGTACTGAACTGAATACAGAATTTGGGCCAAAGGCCAAGCACTGGGACCTATGACGTCATTCAGCGCTGAAAAGGAAATTGACAGCAAAAGGTTTGAAAGCTGTAACAGGAAGAAAACCTCAAAGCAGTTGCACTATGAATCAATGGTTAGGAGAGGGTGGAAAGTAAGATGGGAGCAAAAGAATGTGGAAGGAGGTACAGTAAAAGGAACGAAAAGAGTTGCTGCCAACGGCCTAAGGAAGGCCTACATGCACTGACGGCACTAACCCCCCCCCCCTACGGAGTAGTAGTAGGAGTAGTAAAACAAGTGAATGACACTGAAGCCCTCTTACAGAAATCATTTTCATTTACTACACGCACAATCTACAGAGGAGGGGGAAACCTGTGACTTTTTTTTTTTTTCTTTCATGCGCTACAACTCACGCCATTGACGCTGAACAATATTGTCTTTAATGGGCCGCCATTAGAGACAATATTCGATGCTTTTTGAACAGAAAACATTTTGTTATCGCAATCATATGTTTTCACTTTGTGATTTTCCGACTCCAGCCTGCAGGCACTCATGATGAACGCAAGCACGACCGTCCTTTTGATAAATCTCGCCCTCCCCCTTTTGTTTTTTTCCTATAAACAAAAAGCACCTCTTTTATTTTCCTATTTTTCCCCTCTATCCATTACAATGGATGTTCAAGCGACTGCAGCAGCAACTCCAACCCCTCCTCGATCGCTCTGTGTGTCGCCACAATTATGTCCATTCAATTGACAGAAGATATCATTTGCGAATCCCCTTTCGGGCAAAGTAGCGCGGTGCGTCCATTCGCCGAACAATGACGGCGAAAAACGGCCGTAATTCAACCCTAAAAACAAAAACACGCTTTTGATTAGCGCATCGCCACCAACGCCCGGCCGCCCCCCCTCCCTCGCCGCTCTCTCTCTCTCTCTCTTTCTCTCTCTCTCTCTCTCTCTTCCCAGTTACGGCGGAAAATATTTCTAGTTTCGCGGAAATCGCCGCTATTCCCGATACTCTTTCAGTGATCAATGGCGGTGCTCCATCAAACTTTCCATGTCTCAATCGTCGCTTTACGGATCTCTCTCTCTCTCTCTCGCTCTCTCTCTCTCTCTCTCTCTGTCGCAAAAGCGACCCGGAGCGGCGGATGTAGGAGTGTGTACATCACTTCCGTCAAGACGTCAGTCCGTCTCGTCATTACCGACCCGCTGGTATACACCTGACACGATCATGGCCAGAATTAGAGCCGTAATCTCCTTCCACATTATCGCCCCTGTTCCTTAACGTGGTGTGCTTCCGTCTGCGGGAGCAATTAAGGAAAAATCTCGAGTCATTTCGGTCAGGGGGACCTTGCATTTCTATCTTCCCTGAGGCAAATGGCCCAAAAAATGCCAAAAATGGCAAAAAATCATGAATATCTTTTCTACACCCTTCTTCGTTTCTCATCATTCCGATATCATTAACGCGACGTTTTTGTCACTCAAAAACTCTCTCTCTCTCTCTCTCTCTCTCTCTCTCTCTCTCTCTCTCTGGCCAATAACATGACAAAAAAGGCAACAAAATCATAAATATCTTTTCTATCCTATTTCTTGGTTTCTCATCATTCCGATATCATTAACATGACTTTAGTTTCATTCTCTCATCTCCTCTCTCTCTCTCTCTCTCTCTCTCTCTCTCTCTCTCCAATAACATGACAAAAAAAGGCAACAAAATCATGAATATCATTTTTACCCTTCTTCGGTGTCTCATCATTCCGATATCATTAACATGACGTTAGTTTCATTCAAAAACTCTCTCTCTCTCTCTCTCTCTCTCTCTCTCTTCTCTTCCAATAACATGACAAAAGGCAACAAAATCATGAATATCTTTTCTACCATTCTTCGGTTTCTCATCATTCCGATATCATTAACGTGGCGTTTTTGTCATTCAATAACAACCTGATAGAAAAAATCATTAATATCTTTTCTATACCCTTCTTTGGTTTCTCATCATTCCGATATCATCAACATGACGTTTTTGTCATTCGAAAACTCTCTCTCTCTCTCTCTCTCTCTCTCTCTCTCTCTCTCTCTCCCCTTCCCTATAAATCAACGGGGCCCTTGTATCACTGAAGGCTAAGAGACCTAACGACTCCACTGGGAGGACATACTTGGCCTCAAAATTCAACAGATTATAAAAAAGAGCAAATGCCGGTGGCTGGGATTGCAATCTCTCTCTCTCTCTCTCTCACACACACACACACATACACAAAGAGAGAGAGAGAGAGAGAGAGTGATGTTAAAATCGTGATTTCAATGAAGCTAAAGTCAAATTAAGCTAGTTTGTCAAACTTCGAGTTTTTGTTACCTTACGTTTTTTATAAAAAGGTAAACACAAACATTATAATAAATAAATATATATATATATATATATATATATATATATATATATATATATATATATATATATATATATATATATATATAAAAGATAGATAGACAGATAGATAGATAGATAGATAGATACACTGTTTTAACATACAAGTGACAGGAAATCCATTACATACATATTCATAAAAATTTTGTTCAAAAGCTTCATAAGCGTCTATTCCAACAGTCATAAGCTAATTCTCATTCATTCTATGCCCTAAAGTTACTGAAAAGTCGAGTCTTAAGCTCTTAAGCCCTTATACAAGTACCCTGGATCTAGACTCAACCGGAAAAAATTAAGTATAAGTAATGCTCCTTCAGACATGAACCCAGAACTCTGATCTCATGAGCATATCTGAATGGGGATCCCATACCTTAGTCAGATCAATGCTTCTTGGAATTAAGTCTCTAACATCTTCTCTGATTCCTCTTGCATTTAAATCTTTAACAAAAATGAAATACAAGTTCTCATTTATATTTAAATCTTCAGCAACAATTAAGTACACGTTCTCATTCCTATCAACACTTCAGCCTTGTCTTGAAGAGATTATATAGTCAAAACTACAAAATCTACATCTAGATTATTAGTTGTACTGTCAAGTTGTTTGAAGTGTTCTCTTCTCGTCACTTATCAAAGCTCTATGTCGAAAAGTCATCTCTATTCAAGGTACTGCTCTCATATGAAGAGTATTTTACTGACTCTTCAAGACAACAAAACCAAAGACAGTCTCGTCTTATCAATGACAGCACACAAAAATCTCACTCAAATTCTCGCCCCTGCCCCCTTTTTTGTCTCAAAGTGGATTCTCTGCTTTGTTTTACTAGTAGTAATGCAGAAGCTGTTCTGTTGATATCAATATGGAATTTTGAAAGAAAAATATTAACAGATTCATCAAACGTGTTTTGTACTTGCACAATGTGTAAAAAAAAATTTCATACGAGCGCCTAAGGTTGGCCAATATTCACAGCAACCCACGAACTCACTTCATAATTGCATACTGATCTCTTATCCAGCCACCGAAGGCAGAAAAGCACTGTCGGGCTTAGACTGGAAGGTGGCAGTGTTGTACAAGACAAAGCTTGTAACTGGCAGAATTATGCAAAAATTCACAAAAGTCACGAGTAAAATGAAAACACATTACAATGCAAGTCTTTCGTAGAATCTATCTGATTCATGATCGAATGGTTGGGAAACAAGAGACTGATCTTTGTCTCAATCAATCAGATTCTAATTCTAACGCCAAGCTATAATAGTGAGAACGCGTATATAATAAACATAAGATTCTGACGCGGCCAACGAGGCCGGAAAAATCGTACATGTACTTGAAGGTCCATTGCGTAACACCAGTTGGGTAACTCCCGAAGATATATTGGCTGCAATGTCTGGTGGCTGTTCCAGCAGGCGATAACGACTTGTTCCACTCTGTTCATTCACCAAGACCTCCATAATTGAAAGCTTCTGGGACGCGGATGGTTTTCTCACGTTCTCGGCTTGATTGGCAAGATGTTTGAAGGTAGGTAGATGGTGGCACAAACATTTTTTTTAACTGTGAAATAATTACTGATAGGATAATGATCCATTTTTTTTCATATTTATGGAAAATTCACAGCAGTAAGTAACAATGAATTTAAACTAGTAAATTTAAACTACTGTGATAAATTTGGAGCTTTTCTGAAAGTGGTGGCACAAACACTTTTTTTAACTGTGAAATAATTACTGATAGGATAATGATATATTTTTTTTATATTTATGGAAAATTCACAGCAGCAAATAACAATGAATGTAAAATAGTATATTTAAACTACTGTGATAAATTTGGAGCTTTGCTGATAGTGGGAGCGCACACACTATGGAAACTGTGAAATAATTACTAACAAGATAATTATCTATTTTTTCCATATTTCTGGCAAATTAACAGCAGTAAATAACAATGAATGTAAAGTAGGGAATTTACACTATTGTGATAAATTTGGAGCTCTGCTGATAGTGAGGCCACACACTATGGAAACTGTGAAATCATTACTAAGACAGCTATCTATTTCTTCCACGTTTCTAGCAAAGTCACAGCAAGTAATAACAATGAATCCAGAGCAGTAAAATTTACACTATTGTGATAAAGGATCATCTTTGTTTATGCTACAAGGAAGGGGATTTTTTAAATTACAATTGAAAAATCTTCAATCTGTCTTCGCCAATTTGCAATTAAGCTCGGAAAGGAACAAAATCGACCATACTTTTTAACAGAATAAACGTTCACAGATACATTGATCACTTGAAATTTCTGAATGTTTCATCCTTTTCCTAAATTGCAGATAAATTACATTGCAGAGAAATTGTTTATTAGCAACAAATACGCCACGAGACAAGGCAGTATACCGAACAGGAAGAAAGTGAGAGAAAGTGAGATGCGAACACTTGGTTGTACAGACCAAAATCCGGAAGATGACGCAACGCTTCAAATTGGCCTCTTGGATAAATGACAAGGCAGAGGGAGTGACTTCCCGAGGGAAAGGTGAATGGAATCTAGAAAGGAAACTGGCTAATGAAAACTGGTTAATGATCCAACTGATGATTAGCCCTTGAAGGCTGCGGGAGCCGTTTGAAGATCTTTTTTCAAGTCACCGTATGTATGGGTTGACAGACTCTGGACGTGACTTGAACAACGACCGTACAGCATTAACAACTATATGCCTTTTCCCATTGGAAAGGATGGCTCCAGAAAGAACTACAATTAGGGTTCTTAGCAATTATTTTAGGACAATGTTGCTGGCCCCATACCCTTACCTGATCTGGCAGTGTCTCAAAGCACAGTACTATCTGTTTGGTGTGTTAGTTACAGCTTAAATCAACTGAAGAAAAATCATGTCAATACTAGAGTAAAATATGTCAGATACAAGTCGGCAACTTATCGTATATAAGTTACAAAGAGGTTGAAAACGTATCAACAACCGTAAGTGACGAACGCATCTTTGGCGGAGGTTGGATAATTGCACAAAAAACTTAAACACCGACCACAGAGCACCATTACCTATATGCCTTTTTCCATTATAGAGGGTGACTCCAGAAGGAAAAACAATTATAGTTCTTAGCAAATATTTTAGATGGCATGGGTACACTGGTGTCTGTAGATATAAATCAATATGATCCTTTAACCTGCTTCAAGCAAGGAATGAAGTATTCATTTTAACTCCTGATCCCAAGAGGAACTTCCATTGCAGAAACATTCTGCAACATCACCTCTGCATGCTGTCTTCAATCACTGTTACACTCAGGACCCATTTTCCTATCCCACAAACTTAACACCACATCTCTCCAGCAAGAGAGATAAGGATGGATTCTCCGTATAGGTAGAAATATTCCAGCACGTTCCATTAGTGTGTCCCTACTACAGTAAAGCGTCGCAAAAAGCGTCAGCAACTTCTGGCAAACATATCATAAACACGTTGAAAACAAGTAAATGTTGCTAGTCCCGCACCATTACCTGATCTGGCAGTGTCTCAAAACACGCTGCTAACTGTTTGGTATATTAGTCACAGCTTAATCACTGAAGAAAAATCATGTCAAAGGGTGTGTCAACTTATCGCGTATAAGTCACAAAGAGGTTGAAAACATACCAACGATCGGAAGTGAAGAACGAATCTTTGGCGAAGGTTGGATAATTGCACGAAGCATTGGTTAGGACTACTAATAACTTGTTGACTTGTATCCGACTTGTTTATGAAGTGTATGTGATAAGTTACCAATGTGGATTTATATGTTGCACTGCAGTGTGGAAGTACTGTAAGGGTGCATCCACACTGCAGTAAAACATGTCATAAACATGTCATCAGCAGCGTATTGCATGTCACACACACATCAAAAACATGTTGAATACAGGTCAACAAATTATTGATAGTTCTAAGCTTCATACGATTATCCACATTTGCCATAGGTCTGTTTTCCACTTCCGGTCGTTCACTCGTTTTCAACATGTTTATGACATGTATGCCATAAGTTTCCAATGCTGTTTGCGACATGTTTTACTGTAGTGAGGACACACTAATGGTGGAATGTGCCGAAATATTTCTACCTCTATGGGGAATCCATTCTTGGCCCTCTTGCTGGCTAGGATATGTAGTGTTAAGTTTGTGGGATAGCGAAAGGGGTCGTGACTGGAATATGGAGTGGATAGTATTTGCAAATGGCAATAGTCTGATTACTGTATCACTCTATACAAAACCAAAATAAAACCCAAATATAAAATCTGAAGAGATATTTTCGTTATGCTTAACTTCAGGGACACCGAGTAAAAAATAAAGTTTAAATAGCCAACGAAAATTCAGAGTTTTAAGATGTGTAGGACTTCCAAATAAAAAGCGTACAAAATAGAACAAAGATCCGTTCCTCCTGTTGTATCACAGCTGACTGACAGGTTACTGACTATGGCTGTCGAAAAAATCCTGTATAGTTTTAACTTGTATAACATTACATTTACAGTTATTTCATTATACTCTATTATATGTTGTAAAAATTTACAAATATACAGGATACAGCCTCCCAAAGTGCTTTCAGTTAAAATGAAAACGATCTTGAAAATCATTTGGCCTGAATCTCTTTATATTGGAAATCTGAACGGTGCATGGTTATCGATTATCTAATAGTGCCAAAACACAGGAGAAAAGTTGAAATGAGATTTGTTAGTTATATTTTCAAGTTTTCTGAATTGTTTATCGAAACCAAAAATCCGGAGCTATTTACCAACTAACATTCTTTTTTTTTATAAAAAAAATTACTTGCAATGCTAATTCGACCAAGTTCAGATTCTCCCGTAACCAATACACAAAGTAAATAATTCTAAAGACATTTTAGAGGAGTTTATACATGCTTTCTGCTGATAATTACGCAATACAATAACTAATTTTTTCCCAACTGGTAAAATTCGAAGATCAAAAAGAAACAGGAGCAATAAATTTATGCTTTCAAACGAGCTTTGGAAAATTTCGAACTATGGAGGTCAGCGAAAAGAAACTCAAAAGCGCAGCGTTCGGTTTTTTCAAACAGGTCACCTTTACCTGTTTGGTGACCTCAGGTCCTGGGTGACCTTTATACCTGTTTGTTCCAGGTTGTTCAAAAGTACAGTAAACAAGGGTAGTCACAAGTTGATGTCCATCTTTCTTCTTTCCCAACCGACGAAAACCTCTTTGATCAAAAGCCGCGACAAGGACCGGAAATCTTCACAGGAGCTTTACATCTAGGGTATAAATTATTAGGCTCCAGGCAAGGATTTACCTCTGATTTTGAGATGCTGGGATGTGATTTCTCTTCCTTGGGATGGTCTTACGACTAGCATCATTTTCATTAACGAGGCTCTTCTTTGTAGAGTATAGCAACAGCCTCACAAAGGAAGTGCAATTGGAACTTCAGAAGTTCAAGAGAAGGTGCAATGCATCACTACCCTAGTACTATTCTCCTTGCATTTTAATACATTTTTTATCTATTTGTTAATTTATTAATTTGTTTTTCTTTTTTAATAAGTCGTATTTCTCCTTTCTGTATTTCCCTTTACCTCCTCTTACTACCTCTTAAAGAACACCATATTCTTTGGAAGCTTGAATTTCAAGACAATGGCCCTTGTGGGCTTGTTCCATATGAATAGGTTTCATCTTCTGACAAATGCCTCGGGCACACATTGCAATTGTAACACGAGATAATTTTTCAAGCAATCGTATTTTTCCAATAAAATCGTCGTATTGTCCATTTACCTTCCATAAGAGATACATCACCTGTGTTTTATGAGTACTTATGGTCATGCATAACTGAGTAATGATCCACTCAATTCAAAACTTTTGCTGTTTTCAAATAACCCATTTTGGGGAAATTCTGCAATTAAAATTCTTCTATTCTGAACCAGTCTCTATAACAAAACTTAATATATAAATAAATTTTACCCAAGATATTGCTTGAAAGTGAATACTGAGAGATATATATATATATATATATATATATATATATATATATATATATATATATATATATATATATATATATATATATATATATATATATAAAGACAAATGTGTGTTTGTGTGTGAGTGTGTGTGTGTGTGTATAGCAGACACATCCAAAGGTAAGCTAAACGAAAGAGTGAGAGTTTTCCTCAGATTTCAAGGGTATAATCTGGGACAGGCAACTGGGCATTTGGAGAGAGAGAGAGAGAGAGAGAGAGAGAGAGAGAGAGAGAGAGAGAGAGAGAGAGAGAGAGAGAGAGAGAGATTAACTTTATGGATGCACCCAGGAAACAATTTAAGCTGTGCTAATCAAGAGGTCAAATATCCCTGAATTTTGCTTGGTTAACCATAGGACCCTTCCAACTCACTAACTGGACTTCCTGCCATATTCAAAAAGTCCTACTACGATCCTCTGATGACTTATCTACCAGGTGAAAATCTCGAAAGTCGAGGAAAACATTGGCCTTTCTGAAAAAGGTTCAGTTATCAGTGGAAATTAAGTGATAACAAGAGATCCGCTACCTTCTACTACCACTGCAAGTTTTTTTTATATTATTATTATTATTATTATTATTATTATTATTATTATTATTATTATTCAGAAGATGAACCCTATTTATATTGAACAAGCTTCCATAGAATATGGTGTTCATTAAAAAGTAGTACTATGACAAAGTTTTTGCTGTTATTATTATTATTATTATTATTTATTATTATTATTATTATTATTATTATTATTATTATTATTCAGAAGATGAACCATATTTATATTGAACAAGCTCACAGGGGCCAGTGACTTGAAATTCAAACTTCCAAAGAATATGGTGCTCCTTAGAAAGTAGTACTACCACTGCAAGTTTTCGCTGTTATTATTATTATTACCATTACTATTATTATTATTTGTCGTAATGGCTGGTTTTGGCGATCATCGCCATCATTCGCGTGCTTGGGGCCACCAGAAAAAAAAATTATCAGTGGCTCGGTCACACATTTGCTATTCAAGGACGCGCAATGCGTAACTGCCGAAATTTTGCTAATTACAACGTCATTGAGCTGTAATTACGACCAAATCGCCATGAATCGTTACCATGTCGCCAAGTTTGGCGACATGCACATAGTGATGGCGGATGTGTTAATGAATGGTGCATGTCAAAATTGCGATTTACGATTTGCACAATCTATTTACGACAAATGGCAACGCCATTGCGTCAGTGGCGAAGCTGTTGCGTCAGTGGCGACGCCGTTGCGTCAGTGTTGCGTGGTGCCCAATGACATGACGACAAATGACAGCTGACGGGACCGGACTGCGTATGTTTTATGCCTGCGTCACATAGTGGCAATTCAAGACCGCGACCGTCGTAATTTGCTCATTACGACGTGGTTACACTCTAGGTACAGCCAAATCGGCATCAATCAACATGATTCGTAACCACGTCGCCGAGTTTGGCGACGTCAGCCGAGTGATGGCGTATGTGCAAGAATGCACAGCACCTATGAGGTCAAGCTACGACGACTGTCAAAAGTTGCTATGTCGTGCAGCATGAAGCAACTGTGTCATAATGTCATCACGACTGACGAGACGGCATCGGTATTTGGTTACATCAGACTAGCAGTGTCAACATGCGCCAGCCAGTACGATGTACGCCATGTACTTGGCAACCCCACAGTGTGTGCAGTGGGGATGCGCAGTAGTATATTTTGGCTCTTCCTTTGGTGGGGATGTGCAGTGGTGTATTTTGGCTCCCTTTTCTTCCTTTTTGTTATTGTTCACACAATAGTACAAAGACAAAAAGTTCTTGTAACTGCTCTCTAATAATGCTACGGTAAATTTTTTTTGTGCATTTTCAAGATTATTATGAAAAGGCATTTTCATGACACATGACGCCGCTGTTGCATCGGTCGGTCTACAAGATCGGCCAGTACTTGGTGCACAGCGCCAAACTCAGCGACATAGTAACGATTCATGGCGATTTGGTCGTAATTACACCGTAATGACGTCGTAATTAGCATATTTTCAGCAGTTACGCACTGCACGTCCTTAAATCTCCAATGTTTGACCGAGGCATTAATCAGAAGATGAACCCTATTTATATCGAACAAGCCCAAAGGGGCCACTGACTTGACATTCAAACTTCCAAAGAATACAGTGCTCTTTACAAAGTAGTAAGAAAAGGTAAAGGGAAACACAGAAAGAAGAGATCTCACTTATTGAAAAAAGAAAAAGTAAATTGACAAATTAATAAATAGATAAAAATGTATACGAATTAACAAGCAGCAAGTTAATAATAATCAAATTAATGCTTAAACATTTGTTTTTTGAATTTTCAAGTATAATAAATTAGCTAACAACAAAACAATTCAACCAAAATGATTCAAATTCTCGGTTCAAAAACGTTCAGTTCTTGAAGAAAAAAAAGATTCAGAAACTACACAATTAAAAACATTCCTAGCTCTTGATTTAATTTGACAAGGATCTATCACTTTTACATCAACTGTTATTTTGAATCAAAGGACAAAAAAAAAAAAAAATAGACCTGGTTTAATTCTTTCCATACAACTTACAAAATGTCTTGCTATTAGTGCTGGAAGCTGGAAATCATGCTGAATGCCCAGCTAAAACTTCTTCTTATCACAAAACCCCAATCAGTGGCTGAACTGACATCATATCAGAACTTAATAGCATGCAGTACACATAATGCATATATGAACATAAAATCATATTAAAAAAATATCACAATCAAGAATGAGTATCAGTTAAAGTAAGGTTTTTTTTTTAATTACTCCTTAAGGAACCCTAACGACCGATAATTCAAAACCTGTTTCTGAATGGGAAGGCAGGTCTCAGTTATAAACTACTTAGGCTATCTTGAATCTAACTGCAAAAGTGATTTATTAATCTTGTGTATAAAACTGGACAGTAAATTCCTACGTAAGAATGACCACCTTACGTTGCCTTACGAAAGTATGTCAGTTTGCGATGAGAACAATAATAACAAAGTAACAAAATATGATTTATAACAGGAATCATCATCTCGAGTACAGACACACCTGCCCCCTCATCTGGTGCTTTCTAAACGTAAGTGACACTGGAGTCCCACATTTTGCATAGCCCTAATAAGGACACGGTTCGCGTGACATTCATTATTACAGGGATAAAGCACTGACTCTTTGGAGAAAAAGAATGTACTAACATATAATTTTAAGCAACCCGATACATAATGAATATGTACTGATGTATACTTTGACTGTCAACGCAGAGAAAATAGGCCCCACTTCATTTAGTAATAATAAAATTTAGTTCTATATGAGAAATGGTCTGACATGGAATGTTCAGGATATCAAGTGTTGTATGAATCATGATAATGTATTAATTGTTACATTCCAGCCTTTTCCACTTTCATATTTGCCCTTTTCACTTTTTCAAAATTTCCATTGCCATTCACTTTCATTATGTTCACTGTCAATGTTTTTCTACACTTTCCCCTCACAATAAAGTTTTCTGGAAATCATTATCACAGTTTTTTCATACTTCCAAGTACCCATTCATGTATCAGAATAAAAACAAAGCCTTTACTAAATACTGTTTGATATTCACATCTGCATTGTCCTGATCTTCGTTAGAAAATTATAATTTCCTGTACTTTTCTTTTAATAATAAACATTACTATTATTATCTAGTTATTTATATGCAAGGTGTACGGTATTTACTCGTTTGGGTTCTATTTACATATACTTTGTTCTAATTATTGCTGAGTAAATATATACTAAATGTCATAATTACAATGCATCCAGCCGTGTAACGTGGTGAATTTAATACCTGTCTACTTAAACTGAAGCTTTACATAAGTTACATATTGCAAGCTAACAGGAAGAAAGCACAAAAGACTTGCTTACTGCAAGCTAACAGGAGAAAGCACAAAGGACAACTCTGAATATTTCGAATTTTCTCGTGGAAACTGTGGTACTATGTCTAGGTGTAAATGCTTGTGTTAATTTCAGGAATTTCAGGTACAGTTCTCCTTTCTAACTTAGGACTACCTCCACATATCCTTAAGAAATGTTAACAAGCAAATGACAAACAGGATCCCTCAGTGCTTCTGGGACAACTCATCTTCAGGCCACAACACTACTGGGTAGTTGAATTTCAGGTTGGTATAGCTGACTGGTTTTGTAGTTTGGTTTCATAGAAAAAAATAAATGCACTCAACTCGGCTTTTTCACGGTATTTTTTTACACAATTAGACAGGTTAAACTTTCTGTTAAGTGTTTTTATAATCCGATCAAAATTTTAAAATTTCTGTAAAGCATCGTTAATACTT
The DNA here is from genome assembly GCF_040412425.1 of Macrobrachium rosenbergii. NCBI lineage: Eukaryota > Metazoa > Arthropoda > Malacostraca > Decapoda > Palaemonidae > Macrobrachium > Macrobrachium rosenbergii. Next base: position 34,974,517 of record NC_089757.1, on the reverse strand, counting down.
TTTTTTTAGCGTTTTCATGATATTTTTACATAATTAAACGGGTTAAACATTCTATTGTTTTTATAATCCAGTCAATTTTTTTTCAATTTCTCGAAGGCATCGCTAATTTTTTTTTCCTTAGCTTTTTCAAGGTATTTTCACATAATTAAACAAACTTTCTGTTAAGTGTTTTTATAATCCAATCAAAAATTTTTTCTCCAAGGTATCGTTAATATTTTTTTTTTAGCTTTTTATGAAATTTTTACATAATTAAACAGGTTAAACTTTCTTTTAAGTGTTTTTAGAATCCAATCAGTTTTTAAAAATTTTTCTAAGACATCGCTAATAATTTTTTTTCTTTTAGCTTTTTCATGGTATTTTTACATAATCAAACAGGTTGAACTTTCTGTAAAATGTTTTTATAATCCAATCACAATTTTTTAAATTTCTCTAAGGCATCGCCAATAATTTTTTTAGCTTTATCCATAAATAAACTGTTCCTAATTTGAAGTGAAGGTGACCTATAGATATCACAAATTCTCATTTTAAATTCAGCTTGATGGGTACATGATAGAATGATATACTCTAAATTGCAGAATAAAACCACCCTGAATATAGTTACTGTATGTGGCAGGTAGCAGGTGGATATGAAACAAATAACAAAAAATCGAAGAATATAAGAATTTCCACATCTGCATCAATACTCTGCCTAAACAGTATCTGCAGAATTTTCGATATTGAGATATGACACCTACTGGGCTTGTGAAACACTAATACACAAGTTACTGCAGTTTCAGAATGATTCTTCGATGCTTTCCACGAGTATTTAGGGGGGTCCCATTTGCAGTGTCTGCAAAATCAGTAGTATTGCAAGGGAGTATCTACCATTTTTCCCAGTTTTGTATTTTTGCAGATACTGCAGTCTTCCATTTTAGGGCAGCACTGATAAACCTCCCCTAGGTCTAAAAGCTTTTACTGTCATCCTTTAAGAGCACCAATAAACGCAGTTTAAAAACAGCAGCTTGTCAGAATTCTGCCAAGCCACTTGGATTGTGGAGTGGGTGTTAATTTTCTGAAAAATACTTCAAACGAACCTTCCGAAGGGTTACAGATTAGTGCTTGAATGCCAGCTCCACCCAAAAGACATTCTGAACACAAATCCGGCTCCAATCAGAAAACAAATGGCCACTCCCATACAAATTAAGAATCATTGTCTTATCTGAAGCAAACGGCCCAATAAGTGTCATATTTTTGGGGTTTCTTAGCCCTTGTAGAACGAGGTCTTAAAATTATTTTCCTCATATTCTATTCATCAGATGGAGCTTCCCTACCTGCATAACACAATGAAATCTATCTATTTTCTTAATTCATCAATAATACTTTCCTCAACAAAATATTTGTGAATATAAAAATTTGCCATAGGAAGTTTTTGGGGGAAAAGGCAAACTATTACACATATTCGAGCATAAAAATGGACATATTATTTTACATTAGACACATCCTAGAGTCTGATTAGATAAGAAATGTTCTACAAGTTTTGAAATTTTGTCAGGGTGACTAATATTGTTATTTTTCCCTAATTCGTGATTGTTATCTCTAGAAAAAACTGGGAAACATGCACCTCTAGATCATATAATCAAAGGACTGAGAATTTTCGAATCTCTTCGGAAAACAAAATCAAATCATTTTGCTTTTCACTTAAAACCTACTCTAATGTGATGGCCTGCATGAAAAAACTGACCTAAAACTATTTTTAACTCTTGCTTAAATTTTCCTGAATGGTTTTTGGCTAAGGCTCCTTAAAATTATTCTATTCTGAATAATGCTTTATTGCTTAAATTTTTCCTGAATGGCTTTTGACTAAGGGTCCTTAAAATTATTCTATTCTGAACAATGCATTATTGCTTAAATTTTTCCTGAATGGTTTTTGGCTAAGGGTCCTTAAAATTATTCTATTCTGAATAATGCTTTATTTCTAAATCCTCAGTTTCATTGTACCTGAAAATAAATTACAATATGTACCTGGACAAAATCACAAGTCCGTTCATGTTACACGTAGGTTCGTTTTATTTTGGCTGTGCCCCTTCGAAGTATAAGCTGATATCCTAAGCTTTTTACAGTCAGCTTAAACTGAGCTTAATTTATCAGCAGGGATGGCCCAGCCATCGGTTCGTTAATACAAACGATGGTCTGTACCAAAAAGGTTTAGTGACTACACGTGTAGTGAGTCATTTCAAGTTATAAAAGTAACTTGTAACTTTCGCGAGGGTAGGACGCGTCTGTGAAGTGCTCTGTGTACACTGTGTACCAAGACTACGCAACAAAATACCGCCTGAAGTGAAGAACATACAAGAAGAAAACAAATTAGAAAAGAACTAGAGACTCTCCTGTTCTGCAGGAGCTATGATTCTGAGGAGAAAACACTGAAAGATAGTTATAAAATATACGAGTATAAGAAGCACCTTATTTTGAAAACGTACACTGGCCCGCCAGAGAGGGAATTATCCCTGTGGAGGGCTGTACACAAAACCAGACAAAGTGAAAGTGACAGTGAATACAAAGGGCATTGAACTCAGTGAAAATTACCTATATCACGGTTTTGTATAGGTAAATTTACTGGTGACTGTGAGGCCTATCATTCAAGAAATGCTAGCGACAATAAACCATATTTACTTCAGTTAGATAGCAACACTTAAAACACAGGAAAATCTGAAAGTATTTGAAACATCCAAACATCACCTTTTCTGGAGTATTGACCAAAGGTTTTTTTTTTAGCCGCCCAAGTCGACGAGAATGGAAAAACACCTAGAAAACTAGCAAAAGGTGGAAAAAAGTACTTCCATAAAACTTGCTGCTTTTCAAAATCGTATCTCCTTTGAATACTTTGCTCATAAGAAGCGCAAATGATGTTTTATTTTAGGGTGGCAATAATATAACTTCCAAATTATGAAATGGCAGCAACTTAAAATCGTGAAAAATGTGCCCATAATTCTTTCAGTAGCTAAATTATTTGATGTAAATATTTTGGCAAAAAAAAAAAAAAAACTACGAATGTTGGCTCACTTTAGAGTAGCAATAAAAAAAATTCCAAATTATGGAATAGCAATGACATAACTTGAAAATTGTCAAAATGGTAATCTTAATGTTTTTCAGTAAATAACTTATTGGCAGTAGAAATGTAAAAAAAAAAAAAGGGTCACTTACACTTGATTTAGGAATGAAGCCAATCAAGTGTTTCCTACTAATTTAAAGAAAATTAAAACTTGCTGGAAAAATTATGAAAAATACTGAAAATACAAAACAAGAAAGAATCTTCACCATTCGTAAAAGTACCACAATAAACCACTTTAATTATAAAGTAATTTGTAATATAACTGTATCTCTATTGATGTACAACGGCGAATTCTACATTGTCGATTCCGAAAACGTGAATTTCATAACGTATTCACAACAGCTAGTACTCCACTGTATGAAAGAAAAAAGTCAACTGATAAAACTTTAAGGATAGAAGAAATTATTATTATTGTTAACTGTTATTTTTATTATTATGACATGTTTTCAAATGCATAGCCAATGGCTGTTATTACTATGCATGCTACTCACTTATACCAGAAAAACAATATCGGTATCATATATTTGAGCCTAACAAGAAGAAACTATCAGCAATAAAAATGAGGGAAGCAAGTAATAAATGTTCAAGTGGAACAGCAATAAAAAGATAATGAACATCTGTTCATGGATTATTAATAGGCCGTTGTTGCCGGAAACTACAAACAACACTACTGTACACATGACTTCCGGATGTAGTGACAGACTGCAATACCAATCACAAACAGTAGTTTAGAATAAATTTAGTAAAGTATATAAGAATGAGAGAGAGAGAGAGAGAGAGAGAGAGAGAGAGAGAGAGAGAGAGAGAGAGAGAGAGAGAGAGAGAGAGAGAGAGATTATCCTAACACCTTCCTTTTTCCGAGGGCTATTAGAAACAGAGAGAGAGAAGGAGAGAGAGAGAGACGACCTATATAAGAGAGATATAGAAACGACTATACATGAGAGAGAGAGAGAGAGAGAGAGAGAAATTATCCTAAAATCTTACTTTTTCCGAGGAACATTAGAGAGAGAGAGAGAGAGAGAGAGAGAGAGAGAGAGAGAGAGAGAGAGAGCTATCCAAACCTTACTTTTCCAAAGGACTATTAAAGAGAGAGAGAGAGAGAGAGAGAGAGAGAGAGAGAGAGACGACCCTCTCATTCGGAAAGCAAGACGCGTCCTCCACTGGGAACGCGGGAAATGTCGATGTAATGAAAAAAATGTCATCGTTCAGAATGTTGGCAAAATGTCAGTGTCATAAAGAGATGCCATCTGTCAAAATTATTATCAATATCATAATTGCTATGTAGACAGTCTCCAAGAGAGACTATTTAAACACAACGCAAATTACTGGACAGCTGAAAATGGGAATGAATTATACTATAAAGGCAAATTTAAGAAACTAGATGAATAATCCTAACTTCGAAAATTGGTAGGTGTCGGTGCCTTTCTGAAGAGAACAGAATTTCTGATCAAAGGGAAGATGGAATACTGTACTGGAAGCAACAGAAAGATCATGGATTATATAAAAGGGGTCGAGGGAAAAAGTACCTTTGACGGCCCAGAGGAGGAGGAGGAGAGATAGGAGGAGAGGAGGAGGAGGAGGAGGAGGGGAGGAGGAGGAGGAGGGAGAAAGGGGGGGCAGAAGGAGGAGGATGAGGGGAACCAGTTTCAGTGGTGTGATGGGAATGAGAAGAGTACTCTTTGAGGGTTGAATGTCGAAGCTGAGGAGGAGGAGGAGGAAGGGAAGGTGGTAGTGATGGGAATGAGGATCCAGCCAGCCAGCCAGCACAGAGGGGAAAGGAGAGGAGAGGAAGGGGAATCAACCCTCATTGGGAATTCGGTTCAACATGAATCATAATTTCTGTGATACAAGTGCCCATGGCTCATTAAGAGAGAGACAACCCTAGTTTTCACAGTGGATAATGCCAGCCAACACCCCCCCCCCTAACCCCTCCCCTTCCCCTCGTTTACTTCCCTCTCCCTCTCTTTCCCCAGAGATTTTCCAGAGGTTTTCCAAAAGTGATGTATCCCTAATCCTTGCTGAGGGATTTCTCATCTCTGTATTGGGGAGTGTCTACAGTTTCCAGAGTCACTGCATTTTATAGTTACAGAAAAGTAAAATATCTCATGGAATCATTTGATGTTTTAATAATTCAAGTAATACCATTAAGTGGTATCTAATTTCCATTAACTTTGGCTCATCAAAAGGCCAGAAACAGCTGAAGGAGAGAGAGAGAGAGAGAGAGAAAGAGAGAGAGAGAGTTTTCCAGCCCCCTTTGTCAATATTCTTAGCTTAGTCCATTCCTGGACATTGTTTACACCGAATTCTGGATTCTGGAAAAGACGAGTAAGAATGCAAACGATTTTGGGGGAGAGAGAGAGAGAGAGAGAGAGAGAGAGAGAGAGAGAGAGAGAGAGAGAGAGAGAGAGAGAGAGAGTTTAAAGAAGTCAAATGTCACAACACTCAATTCCATTTAAAAATGGTTATCACATACATTTTCATGAGAGAGAGAGAGAGAGAGAGAGAGAGAGAGAGAGAGAGAGAGAGAGAGAGAGAGAGAGAGAGAGAGAGAGAGAGAGAGTGTTTAAAGAAGTCAAATGTCACAACACTCAATTCCATTAAAAAATGGTTATCACACTACATTTCCATGAGAGAGAGAGAGAGAGAGAGAGAGAGAGAGAGAGAGAGAGAGAGAGAGAGAGAGAGAGAGAGAGAGAGAGAGAGAGAGAGAGAGAGAGAGTAAAAAAAAAAGTCAAACGTCAAAACATTCACTTCCATTAAAAATGTTATCACACACATTTCCATATTAGAGAGAGAGAGAGAGAGAGAGAGAGAGAGAGAGAGAGAGAGAGAGTACCACTTGCTGGAGGAGGACTATCTATTTCATTTGACAAGATACGATAATCAATCACAGGGGAAGCAGCAGGATTGAGAAGCGATCATTGATATAAGGGATCTCTCCGGCCGGAGGTCGCCCTGTCTTAGTCGAGGGGCTTAGAGCACCAGATGAGATCTGTCTCTCTCTCTCTCTCTCTCTCTCTCTCTCTCTCTCTCTCTCTCTGGAAACGTCTGTGACAACCATTTTTAATGCAATTGAGGTATTATATGGAATTTAAAAATTGTCACCAGCTATAGTAGCATATTATCCTCTCTCTCTCTCTCTCTCTCTCTCTCTCTCTCTCTCTCTCTCTCTCTCTTTCCTATTTCCCTCACCTCTCAGTAGAAATCCCTCAAGCTCCCAAGTTCAGCTGTTATTGGTTTATAGGGTGAAGTAAGAGAGAGAGAGAGAGAGAGAGAGAGAGAGAGAGGGAAGACTGCTTAACAGTGAAGACCACATGATAAAATTTTCATCTCATTATGTCAGAAGTTCCTGAGATATTACTCAGAAGTTTCATATTTTTTCAAACCAAAATTAGAATCATATTAAAAAGCAAACTATAACGCATCGATGAAAAATATAAAAACACAAGAAATACATGATGCACTCGATTAAACAAACGAACAAACACGAGCTGCTGAACAAAAAATGAATTGAAAATGAATATCTATCACAAAATAAAATCCGAATCTCGACCAGTTATGTAACAAGATAAAACCAAATAATTATATAGGCGGGGTTTCTTCAGCACCTTCGTCGATGGTAAAGCAGAAGTCAGTACCAAGAATGAGCAACACTAAAAAGTATACAAAAGACGAATTAACGCCACTGTTCGCCATGTAAAACAAATCTAGAAATCAAGAAGGAAAACAGAACTGGTAATATCACTGAAACTTCAACGGAAGACAACCATTTGCTTTTGGCTAAACATATACCGTCTGTTCACTGGGCACTGTGTTCTCGTGTTGATTTGACTAATCGGATGAAATGTATACATATATACACACACACACACACACACACACACACACACATATATATATACATATATATATATATATATATATATATATATATATATATATATATATATATATATGTAAGGCATATATATAGAGCCTCGATGGCTCAGTCAGTTTACAACAGCAGCTTCGGACTTCGTAGAGGTCTGTGGCGCGGGTTCAATCCCGCAAGCCGCCAGATCAGAGAGCAGACACTTTGCTATCCCGTGTAGACATCCCGGGATTATATATGTAATCAACGGATAGGTTTTGTAAAGCAAATGGATCACAGACTAAATACACACACAAAACAAAGCCACTACAACACCTTCTAAAACATAACAAACATCTCACGTCTCGAACTCTCGCCATACCCGCGCAATAACTCCTCGCTGCTGGGAAGAAAGGGCGTTGGGTCTGTTATGATACATGAAACATACGTACCCGGGTCTAAGCGATGTCAGGCAGGGCAGCCGATCGAGACCACAGGTCTACCCCAAAGCCAAATCAAAAAGTCCTTCAAAAGAAGGCATCGTGCTTACCCCATACAAAAATGGGAATAAAAGCACGTTAAAAGAAAAAGAAGAAGAAGAGTATGTATATATATATCTGACAATCCTGCCTCTTTGAAATTCTGCATTTTTTTCCACAAAACCTAATTATTATTACTATTAACATTATCATTAGTGTCACAAAACCCTGTATTAATTTCCAACGGTTCAGCAAACATTTACACACACACACACACACACACATATATATATATATATATATATATATATATATATATATATATATATATATATATATATATATATATATATATCAGTTCAGTAAATTCAGTAATCATAGAAACCCTTCAATATAAATAATAAAAAAATAAAAACTTTAAATTTATTATTCCTTCCATGAAACGAACCGCTCTCCTCCTGACATCCTATTCAATAACGGCATTAAGGTTTCCCTTCTTACCTTTCCCGAAGCCAAAGCAAAGGGCGGAAGGACGTAGGAGGGAAGAGTGGGGGGGGCGGCGAACGGGAAGCAAGGGAGGGATAGACGATCCTGACGACCAACAAACGGAACTAATGGAAGCTTGTAAACAAATATAATGGGTTTAAATGGACGTGGTAGACGACGCAAGGTGGTCCCATAACAATCATTACTCCTATAAGTCCCATTCACACAAATGTCTTGTGAAGACCATGTAATTCCTGACCGCTTGCGCTCCTCTTGTCACAGGTGGGTTTCGGATGTTCGCAGCTCGAGAGAGAGAGAGAGAGAGAGAGAGAGAGAGAGAGAGAGAGAGAGAGAGGAGAGAGAGAGAGGGGGGGAATCTTGTATCGTATTCACAATGGGTTTCTTAGGATTCGTAAATCCAGAGAGAGAGAGAGAGAGAGAGAGAGAGAGAGAGAGAGAGAGAGAGAGAGAGAGAGAGAGAGAGAGAGAGGAAACTCTTGTATCATATTTACTCATCATGGTTTTAGTATGTTCGCAAATCCAAAGAGAGAGAGAGAGAGAGAGAGAGAGAGAGAGAGAGAGAGAGAGAGAGAGAGGGGGGGGGGAATCTTGTATCACTGTATTCACCAACGGGTTTCGTAAGTTTGCAAATCCACAGAGAGAGAGAGAGAGAGAGAGAGAGAGAGAGAGAGAGAGAGAGAGGAAAAATCTTGAATCACCTGTATTCACAAATGGGTTTCATAGCGGGGAATCTTGTGTCATAGAGAGAGAGAGAGGAAAAATCTTGTATCATATTTACCAATGGTTTGAGTATGTTCGCAAATCCAGAGAGAGAGAGAGAGAGAGAGAGAGAGAGAGAGAGAGAGAGAGAGACAGAGAGAGAGAGAGAGAGAGAGGGGGGGGAAATCTTGTATCACTGTATTCACCAATGGGTTGCGTATGTTCGCAAATCCAGAGAGAGAGAGAGAGAGAGGGAGACGTATCGTATTCACTGTAGACTATTGGATGAAATCACAATGTAATTAATTTTCTAATTCAGTACAGCAAATTAAACGGATTACATTAAAAATATTATTGAAATTTAAAATATACTCTCTCCAGGATATACAAAAGAAAAAAGGTGGAATAGAAAAGGCACAAAAAGTGGGGTATAAGCAGAACGGAAAGGGAGAAAGATAAAACGGGAGAGCAGAAAAGCACAAAGCAAACACTAAACTTTATCAAACCAGCGACTCCAATACACGATGCTTGATTTAAAAATAAGCTGCCAGTCAAATTAATAAATACCAACAATAAAAGTTCACTACAATAATAATTATAAATAAAAAACTAAGAATATAAAAAAAGGTAAAATATGCGCAGAAGTTTCTTCGGCACAATCAAGTTTTCTGTACAGCGTATAATGCTGTATGAAACTTTTAGCCACGGCCCATAAAACTCTCAGTCGCAGCCCACGAAACTTTCAGCCACGGCCAGGTGGTGGCCTGTGTTGGTAGCACCTACGGCGGTGCTAGACGCATGATCATGGCTAACTTTAACCTTAAATAAAAGAAGGCTAGAGGGCTGCAATTTGGTATGTTTGATGATTGTAGGGTGGATGATTAACATACCAATTTGCAGCCCTCTAGCCTCTGTGGTTTTTAAGATCTAAGGGCGGACGGACAGACAAAAAGCCATCTCAACAGTTTTCGCTTACAGAAAACTAACAAGAACCTGAAATCTTGAAACATTTCACTTACTTCCTAAACGGAACTTGAGAAACCCCAAGTTAAAATTTTTAAATGGTGTTGGATCTCTACAAATGGACTCTCCACCCCCAAAAGATTAGGATCTTTCGAAACAACAATGGAAACCAGTCTCTGTACAATTTTGTAGACTTTGTAGTTCGGTCGAAGGACCTTTTGCCCCACTAAGCACTAAAAATGTAACTAATACTTAGAAAGTCTTACAAATATTAGGTATACCATAAATGCCATTACTTACGCATACAATCCAAATTACATAACAAGCAACTCCAACGAATGTACACCAAATCTGTTGGGTGTGATGAAGAAACAGATACTTTCCTTTCCTGGAAACAGTTCGCTGGCAAATGGTTATTGGACAAGATCAGTACTCCTTTGATGAATGACAGATTTAATAGAGAAAATGGGACCTGAATACAGATAAACATGGGAAATAAACTTGTGGAAGCGTTTAACAAGACCTTTTGAGTAGTTTTATAAACAATACTAACAATTACTGCTTACTGAACTCAGCAATGTATCACCTTAGGTTAACTGGCTGTCACCATTCAAGGACATTTGAATTTGCAAAGTTACCATGATATTCTCTCTCATTTTTGTATTAGAATAACTTGGACGTGGGATGAAAGTTTTATTTTATACGAACGTAATTAATGAAACTTTCACAACACAACTAAAATTTAATTGTAACTGATAGTTATGTAATACTTTTGAAGATAATAGTTATTAATTCAACGATAATAATTAAATTTTAACCCGGAACGAATGCAATTATTAACAATAAAGTTACAAACTTTTCTTGAATGACTGCCTGAATTGAATATCAGTACCATCAGTCAAATTCCTCCACACCGATTTGAAGCAGGAAAGATACGGTAATTTACAAGCATATAATATATATTCAGTGGTGAATATAATTGTCGTCTTACAAGCTTTATTTTTAATACATCTACTCCAAATTCTATACCTAACCAGTACGAAGTGACCACACACCAGAATGCTGACATTTCGCCATACCATAAACTTCAAATTCGATTTAGGCAACATGGATATTTCGATCCTACCGATCGACACTAGCGGATCCTGGCGGGGTGGGGGGGACCTGGGCACGTGCCCCCTATGAAAAATAATGACAAAATAATAATACTGAAGATTTAGATAATAATAACATAAATGAGAAATATAAAAATAGAATATATATATATATATATATATATATATATATATATATATATATATATATATATATATATATATATATATATATATATATATATATGTATACACATATACATAATTTATATATATATATATATATATATATATATATATATATATATATATATATATATATATATGTGTGTGTGTGTATATATATATATATATATATATATATATATATATATATATATATATATATATATATATATATATATATATATATATATATATATATATATATATATATATATAATATGAAAATTGGTGCCTCCCAAAAGAAACTTCTGGATCCGCTAGTGCTGATCAAGCGTCGCTTCAAAATCTATTTCTAAGACCCAGCACAAAAAATTAAAGTCAGTTGAACCTTGCACCCAGTTTAGAAGCGAGACGACATATAAATTCAACGAGGGAAGAATCTTCTCTCAATCATCTCTAAATTTCATAACCTGAAGAAATGTCTCAATTAAATGCACTCAAATATCATGCACGTACAACAATATTAAACGACTGTCTTTCTCTGTATATCTATTTAAGATGTTTTTCGTGTATTTTGCGAATTGTATAATGGATACTTTTCTATTATTTTAAACTTAGCACTTGCAGTTGAAAGACAGTCGTTAAAAAGTTAAGATTAACACTCACCACCTCCGATTGTACCTGAAAATATATATAAAAAAGTAATATTAAAAAGGAGATTAAGTCTACAGTTTCACATTTCGCCCTTGACTCCTATGAATAAATAACAGGAGAAAAATTATGACGACAAAATACATAAACAAAATTTAAAAATATATAAAAAAGTAATATTAAAAAAGAAGACATTCTATAATCTCACATTTCGCCCTTGATTCCTATAAATAAATATTGGGATAAAAAGAATGATGATACAAAGAATCAGGTTACAGAATACATAAGAAAGTCGCGTTGATAATTTTCAAAATTGTAACAACTGATGAATTTATGGCATGAACTCAAATATAAAACTTGGGCATGAGCCTTATACTTTGCAAAGTTTTGAGCATCATAACATAATCAGCAGGTTGAAATCCATTTGGGGGGAAATATATATTAAATATATGAAAAGTAACAGAGACAGAAGTAATATAAACATCCACTATAGAGGTACAAATACAATACCAACAAGTAATAACTTACTCATTTTCTTGATAACAACTACTGCTAGAGAACTTAGTGATTTAAGACAAAAAATCACCACAGAGTCCACGAAGAATTTGTCAAAGGAAGAATTAAGTTCTGACAAAAGTTTATGTTTTTCGTGTAACTGAATTCGCACGAATGTCTTACCTCAATAGTGCACTATCACAAAACAATGTCCTAGCAATATTAAATACCTTGAAGGATAAGACCAATAGCAAGTAATAGGTCGCTCAAAATATGCTTCACAGCTACGAAAGCAAGGATGCAGGAAACAAGCAAAAAATGCCCAATCGAGTTTTCCGTACAGTGTATAATCAAGGCCATCGAAAACAGATCTATCTTTCGGTGGTCTCGGTATAATGCTGATTGAGCCGCAGCCCGTGAAACTTTAACCACTTTTAAACACATGTCGGCAGTTCATCATACACACATCACACACATGTTGAATACAAGTCAGTGACTCATGAACACATGGCGGCTTTATCGTACGCACATCACAAACAGGTTGAATACAAGTCAGCGACTCATAAACACGTCAGCAATTTATCGTACACACATCGCAAACAGGTTGATCACATGTCAGCGACTCATAACCACATGTCGGCAGTTTATCTTACACACATCACAAACAGGTTGAATACAAGTCAGCGGATCATAAAAACATGTCGGCAATTTATCATACATCACAAACAGCTTTAATACAAGTCAGTGACTTAATGCTAGTAGCTCTAATCAGCGCCTCACATAGCGATTCAGCATTTGCCAACCATTCGTTCTCCGCTTACGGTCGCCGACTTGTTTTAAACCTGTTTTGTGATGTGGAGGCGATATGCTACCGAGGTGCGTTTATGACATATTTCAATGTAGTGTGGACTCACAAAGGTGTGCAGCAAAGGTATAGGAATAGATTGTATGTCTTGTGGAACTGATGAAAGGTTTTATGAGCAAGAACTCTCCGCAAATTCCATATTAAACTAAATACATTAAAAGATAGAACAAGTAAAAAATGCGCCGGAGTTTCTTCGGCGCAATCGAGTTTTCTGTACAGCGTATAATATGGCCACCGAAAATAGATCTATCTTTCGGTGGTCTCGGTATAATGCTGTATGATCCGCGGCCCATGAAACTTTAAGTACGGCCCGGTGATGGCTTGTCCTATATCGTTGTTAGAAGCACGATTATGGCTAGCTTTAACCTCAAATAAAATAAAAACCACTGAGGTTAGAGGACTGCAATTTGGCATATTTAATGACTGGAGGGTGAATGATCAACAAACCAATTTGCAGCCCTCTAGCCTCGGTAGTTTTTAAGATCTGAGGGCGGACAGAAAAGTCCGGACGGACAAACAAAGCCGGCACAACAGTTTTCTTTTACAGAAAACTAAAAGACAATTTGGAAGAGGTTGGTAAAAAGCTAGGAGGTAAAATATCGGACAAGAATGACTGAGGTGGTTTTATGAGAAGACTTAGAGGAAAAGGAAATAAGGAAACAGAAAGAAATATGATCTAAGGAAAGAATTATGAAGTGTCTCTGAAATTGTTGAAGTTTTATGCACATTGCTTTCATTCATAAACGCCATTTAAGGCAATGACTCCAGACTGCCTTCTTTCTAACTGCTTTATCTATCACAACGAATTAAAGAAAAAGTTTACTTTTTAAATAATATAAAAATGCACGATACCTATGCAAAATATAAAGGAATTGTTCAAAGACTACTGAAGTGAGAGAGAGAGAGAGAGAGAGAGAGAGAGAGAGAGAGAGAGAGAGAGAGAGAGAGAGAGAGAGAATTGAATTGAATATAGAATTTAGGCCAAAGGCCAAGCGCTGGGACCTATGGGGTCATTCAGCGGTGAAACGGAAATTGACAGGAAAAAGTTTGAAAGGTGTAACAGGAGGAAAACCTCGCAGTTCCACTATGAATCAACTGTTAGATGAGGGTTGAGGAATGCAAGATGGACGAGAATATGAACGGAGGTACAGTAAAGGGAACGAAAGAGGTTGCAGCTAGGGGCCTGAGGCACGCTGCAAAGAACCTTAGTAATGCCTACAGCGCACCACATGAGGTGCACTGATGGCACTAACCCCGCTACGGAGAGAGAGAGAGAGAGAGAGAGAGAGAGAGATCTAACTAAAAAAAACATATGAGCTGATCTGTGTTACTTCAATTTTCGGGTCAGTATCTACAATCTAATATGAGAAATGGACAAGATAAATAACATCAAAAACAGAGGGTCAACAAAATAATGCAAGGATTGTTGCATAACACATAAGCTGTACAGAACGAAGATGAATGGGCTGTAAATGAGCAAAACGACTGTGGTACAGTATGTTGACAAATTGACACAAACAGGAACTGTTCTTTCAAGTGTGTTTCTTTATGACCATAACTGAACAATAAGCATGCACACAGTAAACATCACTCATATATACATACAATTTAAGTGGTGTAGACGCCGTTAAATGGCAGGAAACAAACGAAATCACGAGGAAAGATCAAATATTAGGGCTTGAGGTTTATAGTGTGTTTGCACTGAAGATAACTTTATATGACAGGAATTTAAAGGAAAAACCGAAGTAAAAGAGTTAGGAAGGAGTAGTAATTATAAAATGTCAAGAAAACTGCTTGGACAGATTAAGGCTACAGAAGGGAAAATAATACGAATGAAAGGGAGTTTCTTGGTGTCTCAATTTGTGTCTGGATGGATTTAGAGAACAAAGAAAGGTGGCTGTGCTATGTGGTTTAAATACACAGATAAGTGTCAGAGAAAAATATCTAGTTGATAACTACGAAACTCTAGGAAAGGATAAAAAAAATAGTGGTTGTGCTACGTGGTTTGAATACACAAATAAGTGTCAGAGCAAAATATTTAGTTGATAATTATGAAACTCTAGGAAAGGATGGAAAAAAATAGTCAAGAACCATGAATAAAAGTAGTCAGTGGTGGATGGTGAAGAATAAAACATTGTTCAAAATGCAAGAGTTGGTCATGTAGACGTATATATAAGAATGACCAAGGGAGTCAAGGGTAAAGAGTCTTGACTGGGACACAGAATTTAGGGACAAATCAGAGCAAGCGTTTTAGAAGCAAAATACGAAACATGTTGTTCTCTATGGAAGCACATGCATGTTAATGAGTGAATGGATCTTGGGATAGAAGATGCAAATGAAGAGATGCAGACCGAAGAGAATGTCATTTTGAGTTAATGGGTAAAGCATTTTGTGGAGGATAGAAGATAAGCAGATTTGAATAATGCAGGAGTGGAAGGATAAGTGTTAATTAGTGAATACTTTAAGATGTGGATGCTGATGAAGTAAGGAGGACAACTGAAAAGTTGAAGAATGAAAAGCTGTCAGGAGTTAATCAGGTTACAGCAGTAAGTGAAATACTGTAGTGCAGTGGTGAAAGTGTGGTTGAGTGGCTGACTATGGTGGGTAAGGTATGTCTGAATGAGGGAAAAGTTCCAAATGAAGGCATAGGGATAAATACAGAACACATGTCTTCAAGGGGTATAACATTTATCTGTACATGGTAAAGGTGTCCTTTAGGATTTTGAGAGAAAGTGAGACATTAATGAGGCACTGACAATGGGAAAATAGCGTGATTTGGACAGCCAACAGGATGTGAGGATCAAGCTCTGATTATGAAACAATTATATAAGAAATCTGGAAGCATAGAAAAGTGTCAGGATTGAAAAAAATGATAAAACTGATAGCGGTAAAGTACTAATACGCGGAAGGAAGAGAGACCAGTTCAAAAAAGTGGTTCTAAGATAATGAAGTCATATCTTTTATGGATTTCAATATGTTTATGGATGAGGTGATGTCAAAAGTCAGAAAAATGGTAGATGTCAGTGGAAAATTGTGAGTTAAGAAATTGCGGCAAATAAGGGGAGCAATGTAAAGGAAAGAAGGAAACATGCATAATCACGATTGTTCTGAAAATAATTAAATATTCATAAAATTCATGATTGGTTTATTGACATTACTAAGTTTTCTATTACCGTATATAATATGAAAAATATAAATACAACTATTCACTTCGGCAATGAATTTTTTCTTGCAAAATGAGAATGAATTATCATACAAATTTACCACAAAAACTCGCGAATCTTAATCAAAGTTTTTGGAAACTGAAAGAGCAGGTTTTACCTAAAGGCAGATGGAACGAACAGCCTAATATTGGTCTTTATCTATCCAAGGCCTACGAAAAGAAATAAAAAGGAAAATAAGCGAAAATAAAAAAAGGAAGCCTAACACCAAGAAAAAAGTGATCGACATGTCAAACATTAAAAATTTTCTATGAATATTGGAAGCGATTGCAGAGTAGGAGGTCAGGGCTACTGTAGGCTTTCCAGGCATTTTTGTCCTAGGCATTTCAGAGGGAATATAACCTAGCCAGATCTGCCTTTACCTTACCTAACCTTGGAAGCCATGTCCTAACCTGGCAGGGCGGGGGTCACGTAATTCGTAACCCCTACTCTGCATTCTACCCGGATATTGATCTAATTTATATTCCTAATCTGCTTAGGATAAAGGATTCTAGACACAGTATGCATATTGGGAAGAGAGAGAGAGAGAGAGAGAGAGAGAGAGAGAGAGAGACGGGATGAGGCGGCAGGAGGCACGACACGTCTGACCTAAACAGGAACAATAATACAATATAACCTTAAGCATCACTATAACCCCATTGCTGCCTCTTGTCCCTCTTCCCAGACTGACCCTGCTTATTACTGCTGTTGTAACAACAACAACAGCAACAACGACCCTGCCGAAGGCTAGCACCCATCGTCGTCGTCGCCGTCAGCAGCACTTCCTCCTCCTCCTCCTCCTCCGCCCGCGACACCAGACGCCTGTCTAATATCAACGCACCTGCGTATGAATACTAATCTCGCATTAAGGAGCCGACGAAAACGAATAACGCTTAAGAGGCGGCGTTGGAGCTTGCATATAAGCTGCAGCGGTGCTGGGCATCTCATTTACACACAAAGACTGCAATAAGAGAGGGGGGGAGAAGGGGGAGGGGGGGGGGAAGGGAGGTGGGGACATGGACGAGAATGCAACCTCGTAGAATTAAGATGGCTGTGTCAAGGTGTACACCTCCTATACGTACACCGACTTCCCGTCTACCATGATCACCCCCCTCCTTATGCTCCCCCACACCACAGGGATTATTCCTGCGCCCCCCCACCCCCCTTCCATTCGACAACCCCAGACAGACCAAGTCAGATTGTCGACACTGCGGGATGACTGATTTATCCCCGTAATTCGACGGCCGTGACTCGACATTCAATTCGGAGATTGGAGGAGATAACATGATCTATTGGTGATACTTTTTTTTAATGTATTTATTTATTAATTTCTCTTTTTTTTGCAAATCACCGGCCTCTTAATGTTGGATTGCTTGGGAGAAGGGCGTCACGTGAATTATCAGCCAGAACGTCTTACGAGTATTTATTTTTTTTAATATTCTCTTGTATTTTGCTAGACACTGTCACGATACTAAAATACGAATGTACTCATATGAAAATACGAAAATTCTCTTACGAAATACGAAGATACTCTCACGAAATACGAAAATACTCTTACAAAATACGAAAATACTCATACGAAAATACCCTTACAAATTACGAAAATACTCTTACGAAATAAGAAAATACTCAAACGAAAATACTCATAAAAATACGAAAATACTCTTATGGAATACGAAAATACTCATACGTAAATACTCATAAAAATACAAAAATACTTACTGTACGAAATACGAACATACTCATACGAAATTTTGGTCATATAACACCACTTAATCCTTTAATTTTATGGGAACTTAATTTCGCTTTAATTTTCTAACCCCAAAAAAATCTTGAGTATACCCTATATTACTACTTTTTAACAGTTCAAGCAAAAGGTCATTGCATTAAATTAACTCGTTTAATTTTGGAAAACAAAATAGAACAGGGAAATTTTTGACGATTCATGATTACAGTCATTCTTTTAAAGATTTTTTAGTGTTATTTGATTCTGAAAAATTTTATAGGGAAGATCACTATCATATGCGAATAGAAAATAATTCCCAAAAAATTTTTGTTTTATTAAAAAAAATTAAAATTTCATTTTATAAATTTTTCTTTTAATTTCAGCTTCCTCCGGAAAGGATAAAAAATCACTGGCATGTGACTTAAATTATAAGAAAAGGTTCGAAAAAGCAAAGAACTTCTGTTTCTGTTTATTTGCAATAAACATGACAAAGCCTACGTGAAATTTTTATTTAATACTACACATCTTGATCAAATTCAAAATCAAGGAGAGACAAATAACGCTTTTACTATTTCAAAGACGAACCTACTGGAGAGCAAAATGGTATTTATAGATATATATATATATATATATATATATATATATATATATATATATATATATATATATATATATATATATATATAAGTATATATATGTATATATATAATACATACATATACATAATTTATATACAACATATATATACATATATATATATAATTTATATACATATATAGGCTACTGTATAAATATAAATATATATTTATATATATGTATGTGTGTATATATATATATATATATATATATATATATATATATATATATATATATATATATATATATATATATATATAACATAAACACTGAATACACCAACACATAGACTTTTGGTATGCAAGCCTAACCCGGGATCTGACTCACATAAGAAAACCGATGACATTCGAAAAGATTAGCAAGTACCATTTTTCGCAACCTTTCAGAGTGACGATGACATGGAGGGTTGCAAATGAATAACAAATAAGTTTCTGATATTCTGCTATGAAATCCAACTGTAATTACTCTGATAAAACGACGCAAAACTTGCAATTCAATGGCCAGGCATTCATTTTAATGGCCACGCTCTCGGTGGCATGATGCTTAGCTTGCTGAAAAAAATAAAGTCCATCTATCAAAAGGTTAGTTTTCGTGTGAACGTTTACAGAAGTTTAAATTACTAGTCCCTGGTCTAACTAGTCCCTGGTTCCACTAGTCACTGGTCCCACTGGTCCCTGATTCCACTAGTCCCTGATCCTACTAGTTCCTGATTCCACTAGTCCCTGGTCTTACTAGTCTCTGGTCTCACTAGTTCCTGATTCCACTAGTCCTTGATCCTACTAGTTCCTGATTCCACTAGTCCCTGGTCCCTGGTCTGGTCCCACTAGTCCCTGATTCCACTAGTCCCTGATCCTACTAGTCCCTGATTCCACTAGTCCCTGGTCCCTGGTCTTACTAGTCTCAGGTTCCACTAGTCCCTGGTCCCACTAGTCCCTGTTTCCAATAGTCCCTGGTCCCACTAGTCCCTGATTCCACTAGTCATTGATCCTACTAGTTCCTGATTCCACTAGTCACTGGTCCCTGGTCTTACTAGTCCCTGAAGTTCCTCGTTGGCAGAGTCGGTAGAGTTGTCGGCTAGCACTCGCTAGGCCCGAGTTCGAGTCTCCGGCCGGCTAATGAAGAATTAGAGGAATTTATTTCTGGTGATAATGTGGTTCGGATTCCACAATAAGCTGTAGGTCCCGTTGCTAGGTAACCAACTGGTTCTTAGCCACGTAAAATAAGTCTAATCCTTCGGGCCAGCCCCAGGAGAGCTGTTAATCAGCTCATGGTCTGGTAAAACTAAGGTATACTTAACTAGTCCCTGATTCCACTAGTCCCTGATCCTACTAGTCCCTGATTCCACTAGTCCCTGATCCTACTAGTCCCTGATTCCACTAGCCCCTAGTCCCTGGCTCCACTAGTCCCCTGGCTCCATTAATCCCTGGTTCCACTAGTCACCTTTGGATTGCATTTCTACAAAATAAATAAATAAAATAAATAAATAAATAAATACATAAATAAATAAATAAAGCCTCTTCAACAACCTAACATCAGCTGAAACGGTCCTTTTAAAATTTTTTAGCAGCCAGGAAAATCCACGGACAAAAATTATTATAAAATCGGAAGTATCATGAAGGAATCGTCTAGCAAAGTGTCGAATATATATATTTTTTTTTTTTTATCTGCACCGACGGTGATTTTATCACTAATTTCTTGTTTCAGAAAGTATCAAGTCTGTCTCTCACCATGTATAGTGAGAGCACACATTATTATTATTATTATTATTATTATTATTATTATTATTATTATTATTATTATTATTATTATTATTTCAGCAGAGTATCAAATCTGTCTCTCTCACCATCCAGGATGTATGGTGGGAGAGCACAATTATTATTATTATTATTATTATTATTATTATTATTATTATTATTATTATTATTATTATTATTATTATTATTATTATTATTATTATTCAGAACATGAATCCTATTCATATTGAACAACACCACAAGGGCCATTAACTTTAAATTCATTCTTCCAACAAACATGGTGTTCATTTGATACTCAGCTGAAACAGAAAGTCAATGATAAAAGCACATTCGGTGCAAATAGCAAAATAAATAAGTAAATAAAATAATAATAAAAAAATACATATTCGACACTTTGTCAAAAAAGGGACGAAATATCCCAAATGCACACGAATATGATTCTATAGAGTTGTATGATACTTTACAATCAAAACAAAATACAAAATATAAATAACAGAAATAAATAAAAAATAAATATAATCAAAATAGAAAAGTGAAAAATTAAAAAAAAACAATAAAAACATATAAATAAAAATAATCAATATAAAATTTTAAAAACAATAACAATTGAAAATAAAATAATTGAAACTTATAAAATAAAAATAAGAAAACTGAGAAATATTAAAAATTAAAAATGAACTGTCTCCCATTCCTTGGCTCATAAAAATATGTAGAGCAATTAAGAATTCATTGAAAAACTACAAATTATATCCCCTTTTCTGACTACAGAACCGAAAATCGCACAGTGGAATCTATAGCTGGTTTTGTCAAGTAAAACCAACGAACACTAAGCCAAAATTCCTCTGGTCTTGTGGCTAATTTGAATATTAAATAATAAGAATGCCAGATGACTCTGGAAACAGAAAATAAAATAAAAAAAAAAAATAGTTCCAGGAAATATGAATGAAGGTGAACATAGAATTTACCTAAACAGTTATATAGCTCCTTCATTAGGCAATGCTCAATTCAAGGCAACTGATGCAATGTGATAATAATAATAATAATAATAATAATAATAATAATAATAATAATAATAATAATAATAATAATAATAATAAGAAGAAGAAGAAGAAGAAGAAGAAGAAGAAGAAGAAGAAGAAGAAGAAGAAGTGGAAATAAACATAACCCATCTGTAGCAAATTACCTTCTGTAGCGACACCAAAACAAAGCGGCGAACTAAAAACCTACAGAAGCTACAAAGACTCCGCTGCCCTTGTCCTCCTGCCGTTGCCTAAGCAGGGACATCAGCAGGAGCAGTATCAGTAGCAGGAGCAGTGGCAGAAACACCATCAGGAGCAGTAGCAGGAACACCATCAGGAGCAGTAGCAGTATCTTCCCCTGTCCCCGTCCTTCTAATCCTCGATGACAACGTTATTGGCGTCATAACTCTCCGAGGTGATCACCTCGCCGAGAGCTCCTTGTCTTTGTGCTGACGAAGGCGCCGACGACGGAGTCCGACCGCCGAGAGAATTACGGGACCGTCACCGCCGACAAACAATCTATCTCTTTGCTTCCCTTTGTCGGGCGGGATTGGTCGGTCCGAATTGCCTCTGAGTGGGCCAGCTTTGAAGTACGATTTTTGCAAACACTATTATTATTATTTACCGTGTCGCTAAAATATAGAATAAATATATCAAAAATGAAAGATGGTTCGGGAACGGATTGCATTTTTTAAAATTTTTTATCACAAACTGGATGTTTTGTCATTCTAAAATTAAAGTGTTCTTAAATTCAGAGGGTAATTTCTATGAATCTATAAATTTCTAGAAATCTATAAATCGTAAATCTGCACTTGCCCAGGGGGAGGGAGTCTCCAACCCCCAGGCCCCCTTGAACCTTCTTCAGAAAGGGAAAATACATTTTCATCTAAACTTGCATAAACTAACACAGCTCAAAAATGGCGTTTGGCAGATTCCAATGCGTAGCACATTCTGACAGAATTGTTTTGTAAATAAATAAATCGGTAAATAAAAAAAATAAACAAATAAATAAAATATATAAAAATAAAAAGAAAACAATTCAGAGAACATGATAATTATTAAAAGTTAAGAAATGTGTACTATTTCTGGTTTCACGCTGCAGTGTTATTGACACACATTACAAAATGTTATTGGATCTAGCTTGAAAGCGTTTGCAAGACTTGTATGTAAAGTGTGCATAGCTTAAAAAAAAAACAGGCATTGGATTTAGCCTCAAAGCGTATTCAAGACTAGTATGTAACATGTGCGTAGCGTCAAGTACCTCTCTCTAAAAAAAAAAACAGGCTTTGGATTTAGCTTCAAATAGTATTTACGACTACTGTAGTATGTAATATGTACATAGCTTCAAGTACCTCTCTTAAAAAAAAATAGGCATTGAGGCTTCAAGTACCTCTCTTAAAAAAATAGGCACTGGATTTAGCTTCAAAGCGTATTAAAGACTAGTATATAACATGTGCATAGCTTTAAGTACCTTTCTTTAAAAAAAAAAAAAAAAAACAGGCATTTCAAAACCGCAAATGAATGCTGAGTAATTCAATCTTCAAAAATATATATACAAAAAAATGACCAAGACAACACCTAAATAATGCTGTTATATGTCCAATGTTATACTGACATGTTAATAGCTTTATGTAACATTGAAACGACCGGTTGCGTATGACAGAATTAAGCTAATAATATTCTCTCATACTTAAAACAACATACACCGAGCGACCTATTTTCTCACGTGTAAAATAACACGCGCCAGTTTGCATGCCATAATAAAAGGATTAGAATAAATTAAGATATTATATGCAAGTGTTGGATGACACTTTACACGTGTGTAATATATTTGTTGATGTTGGGTCACATTTCGCTCGCAAGTTGTATATTGAGCGCATCATAAACGGATTATAATGAATGAGGATATGTGCAAGTGTTGTATGATACGTGTAAAATATACAGCATATGTTGATGTTGGGTCACATATCGCTTGCAAGTTGTTTTAGTATACTGAGCATATCACAATAAACGGATTAGAATGACTTAATTTACGGGGTGCTCCAGTAGCACAAGGCTGGCTGGCATAAGGCCTGCTTAATCTGCACAAATAACAACAACAGAGAATAATGATTTAATCTTGTTAATTATTCAAACTATCAGAAATTACGTAAAGTCACGTTTTCTTTTAAAAAGTAACTAACTTTTTCCGATACGTAAATAATTCACAGGAAGAACGTTATATATATATATATATATATATATATATATATATATATATATATATATATATATATATATATATATATATATATATATATATATATATATATATACATACATATAAACCATTGTGTTCTACCAGGACAAACGACGACCACCATCCCTATCGACGGCCGTCAAAAATTGTCCAGAAGGCAATGGAACAGAACTGTACAGTTGTTTGTTGTTTATCGCCACTTATCAGGGAACCACCGGGGGCCAGATTCCGACGAACCGGGCCGCGGCCCGGCAGACCGGGATATTATAAGGAGTGGCGAGGACCGGTAAATGGCACCAGTTTTTGTGCGCGTTCGTCTT
>NC_089757.1:34945764-34948264 GCF_040412425.1 Macrobrachium rosenbergii | reverse complement strand
CAAAGAAAAAAAAAAACAAAAAAAAAAAAAAACAATGCAAAACATCTCATACCAACCTCGTGCTGTGGTCTAAATTATGACCCTCAAACACTTGGCCATCTTTAAGGACGCAATGAATCATCGCCTTGACCTAGAGAACTGGCAATGGCATATCCCAACACCCCCCTAACTCGCTTAACCTCCTCCCCCCCAACCCTCACCCACCTCTCCACCCCAGCACTTTCGTTCCCTAAATCTCAATCCTTAGCCCTTTGTAAACTTTATTGCTATTTTCTTTTGGATATTTTTGATTGCATGACCGGTTTCATGTTTTGATATTCTCATATTGGTATCAAAATCTCGTTTAACTACAATTCATTATTTTCTGTTTAATAGTTTTTCACCTAATAAAAGTTACAAAGACGCTTTAATTCTAGTTTTAAAACACTTGAAAAAAAATGGCAGGATGAATGGCTGTTACTTTGATCAAAACTGTCATTTTAAGATGTAAATTGACCTGAAATTAATACAGAATTTAGGCCAAAGGTCAAGCGCTGGGACCTATAAGGTCATTCAGAGCTGAAACAGAAATTGACAATAAAAGCTTTGAAAGGTGTAACAGGATGAAAACCTCGCAGTTACACTATGAATCAATTGTCAGGAGAGGGTGGAAAGCAAGAAGGAAGAAAGAGAATATGAAAAGAGGCACAGTAAAAGGAACGAAGGGGGGTTGCAGCTATGGGCTGAACCGCAGGAGATGCACTGACGGCACTACCCTCCTACGGGGGCCTTCAACATGAACAACTACAGACTCTCACAAGCAATGAAGAGTTGGAACAAGCCGAAGCGGTACAGAATGGTTATAGCGCAAACAACGCTGAAAATTAAATATCTGTCAAAGGAAGAACGGGAGGAGGAAAGTATGAGGTGTAAGATACCTCATACTTTCCTCCTTTCCTCAGTTTAACGCTCATGGTAAGTCATTTTAACGGTGTTGTTTCACTTATATATTCAATTCTGCCGTCTCGTACTGCTCTAAAATGGAAAATTGCAGTATCTGCAAAATTTTCGAAATTGAGATATGCCACCTATTGGGTTTCGTGAAACACTAATACACAAGTTACTGCAGTTTCAGAATGATTCTTCAATGCTTTCCACGAATATTTAGGGGGTCCCATTTGCAGTATCTGTAAAATCAGTAGTAAGGCAAGGGAAAACTGCAGTATCTGCAAAATTTTCGAAACTGCGATATGCCACTTATTAGGCTCATGAAACATTAATACACAAGTTACTGCAGTTTCAGGATGATTCTTCAATGCTTTTCAAGAGTATTTAGGGGGTCCCATTTGCAGTATCTGCAAAATCAGTAGTAAGGCAAGGGAAAACTGCAGTATCTGCAGAATTTCCGAAATTGAGATATGCCACCTATTGGGTTTCGTGAAACACTAATACACAAGTTACTACAGTTTCAGAATGATTCTTCAATGCTTTCCACGAGTATTTAGGTGGGTCCCATTTCCAGTATCTGCAAAATCAGTAGTAAAGCAAGGGAGTATCTACCATTTTTCTCAGTTCTCTATTTTTGCAGATACTGCAGTCTTCTATTTTAGGTCAGAATTGTCCTATAATTTCTAAGAAGTCTATAATTTCTACCTCAGTCTTTAAGATTTCTGTCATTAAGTAGAAAAAAAATTAATGCGCAAGAACTGTACGTTACGATAAGAACGAGGGCGAAGAATGAATGATGGGCCGACCCAAAAGTAAAGCAATAAAAGTCAAGAGGGGTACACAGTTCGAGCACCGAACGAGAGAGAGAGAGAGAGAGAGAGAGAGAGAGAGAGAGAGAGAGAGAGAGAAGCTGAGTGGCACCCGTGTCCAATAAACCGGCTGTCGGCATCCCTGGAATCTAAGAATGCCAACCATACGGAATCCAACACAATTCCAGGGCTGGTACTAGTACTACTGCTACTACTGCTGCTATTACTACTGCTACTACTGCTGCTATTACTACTACTGCTACTACGGGTATTACTACTGTACTACTGCTGCTATTACTGCTATTACTACTACTGGTACTACTGCTACTACTACTGCTGCTGCTGCAATAATACTACTACTAATACTACTATTATTACTCTTATCATTAAGCACAGACAATTACCCCTTTGGCTCAAGCTTGCTATAATTACTTGAAATATTTGACTTCTAATAATAAGAGTGTAAAATATTTGACCTCTAATAAGAAGTACTAAGATATTTGGCTTCTAAAAATGAATACTTAAAATATTTGGCTTCTAGTAATAAGTAGTACATAAAATATTCGGCTTCAAATATTAAGAACCTAATATATGGCTTCAAATAATAACTACTTAAAACATTTGGTTGCTAAAAATAAGTACTGAAAATATTTGGCTTCAGATAAATATTTAAAATATTTGGCTGTTAAAAATAAGTATCTACAATATTTGGCTTATAATAGTAATTACTTGAAATATATTGCTTTTAATCATTATTTTCTGTT
>NC_089757.1:34908264-34940764 GCF_040412425.1 Macrobrachium rosenbergii | reverse complement strand
GGGTCACTCTGGGGAAATATAGATGAATTCGAAGCTTTCAGAGATATAACAGTAAGAATTGGTATTGTTATTGCGTCAAAATTCTACATTTATTTTGAAGTAAATATATGTATCTATCTATCTATCTCTGTATATCTATCTATCTATCCACCTATCTATCTATCTATATAATTTATATACATATATATATGTGTGTATATATATATATATATATATATATATATATATATATATATATATATATATATATATATATATATATATATATATTATATATATATAAATGCAAAAACAAATATATTCAAGTTTTAAAAATACAAAAGTAAAATTAGAAGGGATATTGCATTCAAATCCTCTTTACTTGACTTGATTATATATATATATATATATATATATATATATATATATATATATATATATATATATATATATATATATATATATATATATATATATATATATATATATTTATCAGTGTGAGGTTGTGGCAACCCCACTGCTTACTTCTTCAAGGTACGTTAGGATAGACAAGATAATTCCATGTAAACTTTGCATCATCAATACGCCGAAAAAGACAACTTGGCAACCTATTCTAAAACGACAACAAATTCACGTATAGGTAACCCCTTCGACCTTCTTCCGGGTTAATATTAAGTGGCTATTGAGACTTCTGCCTGGGTATCCGAAGAAGCTAAGATTCTGTGAAGTATTTCATTTTAATTTACACAGGGCGTTGATCTTCGACTCGGAAGTTTTGGGGTGGATATAGCATTGACACAGCAGTAACAGCTGCTGTGTGTGTATTTATTCGAATAC
The DNA here is from genome assembly GCF_040412425.1 of Macrobrachium rosenbergii. Classification (NCBI taxonomy): domain Eukaryota; kingdom Metazoa; phylum Arthropoda; class Malacostraca; order Decapoda; family Palaemonidae; genus Macrobrachium; species Macrobrachium rosenbergii. Next base: position 34,939,948 of record NC_089757.1, on the reverse strand, counting down.
TTACGTACATACATACATATATATACATATACTGTATATATAAATATATATAATTCATATATATATATATATATATATATATATATATATATATATATATATATATATATATATATATATATATATATATATATATATATATGTATACATACACATACATATATATACATATATATAATATATATATTTATATATATATATATATATATATATATATATATATATATATATATATATACACACATATATATATATATATATATATATATATATATATATATATTCATATATATATATATATATATATATATATATATATATATATATATATATATATATATATATAATATATATATACATACATACATACATATATATATATATTCATATATAGCCTATATATATTACATATATACTCTATATATATATATATATATATATATATATATATATATATATATATATATATATATTATATACATATATATATACATATATATATATGTGTGTATATATATATATATATATATATATATATATATATATATATATACTGTATATATACACGCATACAATTACCTTACATACAGTACCTACGGAAATATACATACACACATACACATACACACAAACACCCACTGACAGACTCGGCCACAATACAACCGAGCAGCATTTAATAGAAATCCGGGTCATTTCCCATTTTCTCTCACATCTTCGGTTTGGTTGAAGCGGGCGGGCCTAGGCGCCTTCCAATTTTAGGGGAGAAAGGACCCATCGGGTTGACAGTGATCGATGACAGAGCCTGATAATGTATTGTAGATCGCCAATGCATCGATACAGGCGTCCATTTCGCCATCAGGCACTCCCGTAGAAGGCCGGCCCCGATATAACGAACTTTTAGCGGAAGATTGTACGTTGTATATAACGAATTTTTAATGTTAGACTTTACGCTGAACACGACGGACTGTTAGACTAAGATTTTACACTTTATATAAAGGACTGTTACCTCAAGATTGTACGCTGAATATGAGGAATTTTTCATATAAGATTGTACACTAAGTATAACGGACTATAACCTTAGGATTGTAAGCTATATATAATGAATTTTCAATGTAAGTTGTACACTAAATATAACGAATTTTCATAGTAAGATTGTACACTAGATATAACGAATTTTCAATGTAAGATTGTACACTAAATAGATCTAATTTTCAATGTAAGACTGTATACTAAATATAACGAATTTTCGATGTAATATTGTACACTAAATGTAACGAATTTTCAATGTAAGGTTGTACACCAAATATAACGAATTTTTAATGTAAGACTGTACACTAAATGTAACGAATTTTCAATGTAAGATTGTACCCTAAATGTAACGAATTTTAAGTGTAAGATTGTGCACTGAATATAACGAATTTTCAATGTAAAATTGCACACTAAATATAACAAACATTTACCTTAAAATTGTACAGTAAATATAACGAATTAATAACCTAAGATTGTACTCTAGATATAACGATTTTTCAATATACGATTGTATACTAAATATAAAGAATTAATAATAACTTAAGATTGTAAACTAAATAAAACGAATTAACAACCTAAGATTGTACACTAAATAAAACGAATTAACAACCTAAGATTGTACACTAAGTATAGCGAACTTTTACGTTAAAACTGTACACTTAATAAAACGAATTAACAAACTAAGATTGTACACTAAATATAGCGAACTTTTGCTTTAAAATTGTACACTAAATATAACGAAGTATTAACCTACAGCTGAACACTAAATATAACGAATTATTGAAGGACGAGCACTGAAATGCATACTTGAACTATACAGGCCATTTCCTGACAAAGTGAATTAATATGCTATTCTTACAGTCATCATATATGTAAAATTTCATCACGAATTAAGAAGACCGTAACAATAATTTGAACACATATAACAAAATCTGCTTTATTATTATATTACGAGATGTATAAGCCAGTCCGGATACGGGATAAGGCGAATATCCTGTAAGAAAAATGGTTTAAATTCCTAAGCCATGTTGGGAAAAAAAATCCAAATGTCTTCACTGGAAATATATATGCACCCAAGAAGGATTTTCGCTGATTCAAATCATATCTTTGAGATCATTTCCTATCTAGTCTTAATATCATGTGCTGAAAAGAATTTTACTGTTGAACCGTTACAAAGTTCTGTATTCAATTCGTAGTCAGCATATACTAAGCAACCAATTCAAGGTTGTATCTGCTGAAATGAAAGTTTTATGTAGTGTATGTGTATATGTGTGTGAATATATATACATATATATATATATATATATATATATATATATATATATATATATATATATATATATATATATATATATATATATACAGAGAGAGAGAGAGAGAATGTAGTTTCTCTCTGTGTCAAATTCCACTAGCGGAGCTTCATTATGCATTCACAGCTTAGCCTTGGCAAATTTTGAAAGAGGGTAAAATGGGAAGGGGAGACTTGTCTATGAAACATTTATAAAGTCGTCTCGTTTAGATCGAAGGGAGATTATCTGTAGTGAACATCGACGTAAAACCTGGACAGGTGAACCGGAAAACAAAAACAAAACAAAAAAATAATTCGTAGAAAAATACCTAGTTAACTTATGAGTAAGTGCAGCATGGCAACCTTACCCCGAAAGCACTTATAATTGCACAATACAATCCACATAAGTGCATAGCTAACATACGAGCAAGTGCAACATTAAAAGATTACCCCAAAAGCACTTGAAAAAGTACAATACAACAAAAGTGTATAGCTTACTTACGAGTAAGTGCAACATTAAAAGATTACCCTAAGAGCACTTGAAAAAGTAAAATACAATCCACAAAAGCGTATAGTTAACTTACAAGTAAGTGAAGCAAGCAAAGATTGCTTCAAAAGCACTTGAAAAAGTACAATTCAATCCACAAAAGTGTATAGCTAACTTACGAGTTTGTGCAACATTAAAAGATTACCCCAAAAGCTCTTGAAAAAATACAATACAATCCACAAGTGTATAGCTAACTTACAAGTACGTGGAACAAGCAAAGATTGCTTCAAAGGCACTTGAAAAAGTCCAATACAATCCACAAAAGTGCATAGATAACTTACGAGTAAGTGCAACATAAACAGATTACCCCAAAAACACTTGAAAAAGCACAATACAATCCACGAAAGTGTATAGCTAACTTACGAGTAAGTGGATCAAGTAAAGATTGCTTCAAAGGCACTTACAATAGTACTATGCAATCCACAATCCCATGACCTTGAGCAGAAATTCCTTTATAAATTGCAAAGAGCAATGTGCAACAGGACAGAAGTCAATTTGTGGAATGGGAATGTAAAGAAAAGCAAGAAATTTGTATCAGATTGCTTTATCTACGACTTGAAGATATATTTAGACGTAGCCTATAGGAGGAATAATAATTAATAATAAAATCTAGGATAAAGCTATACATCGTCTTACAGAGCAAAGGGGTTATGTGAAAAGATCTGAACGGCGCTTACAAGATGACCAGAATACAGTATTTAGGCCAAAGGCCCAGCGCTGGGACCTATGAGGTCATTCAGCGCTGAAAGGAAAATTGACTGTAAGAAGGTTTGAAAGGTGTAGCAGGAGGAAATCCTTTTGCAGTTGCACTAAGAAACAATTGTTAGAGAGGCTGGAAAGTCAGATAGAAGAAAGAGAATATGAACGAAGGCACAACAAAAGGAATGAAAGAAGTTGCAGCTAGGGACCGAAGGGGCGCTGCAAAGAACCTTGAGTAATGCCTACAGTGCACCACGTGAGGTGCACTGACGGCCTACGGGGACAGGATAACCAGTTCTTGCTGCTTCTACTGGGCCCTTTAAAATTCCACAATTTCCAGATACTAAACCGGATTAAAAAGTTTCTGAAATTTCAGTTACACTCAGGAAAAAAATATGCATAAGAGGAGACGAAAACGCCTTGGCTATGCAAAAGAGAAGCTTGGAAAAAAATATCAAGTTTCTTAATCAAACTTCTTCATCGACACACCAATGTACTACACTCTTGTATACACCAATGTACTACACTCTTGTATACACCAATGTACTACACTCTTGTATACACCAATGTACTACACTCTTGTGTACACCAGTGTACTACAGTCTTGTACATGTCGTTCGCGTCAACAGTAATTATATCAGCTCTCAATCTTAACCTCAATATACTCAACATTTTCCTACCGAATGCTCGAACCTGAACTGATCATTCAAATGCCCTAAAGACAGAGAGAGAGAGAGAGAGAGAGAGAGAGAGAGAGAGAGAGAGAGAGAGAGAGAGAGAGAGAGAGAGAGAGAACTTACCTTAGATCACCTGACGACCGGTGCCACAAGGCTGGATGGCTCTCAACGACTACTGACCACTATAAGTGCCTGAAAAAAACAAATAAGTATTAGTAGTCGAAATAAAAATGAGAAAAACAAATGTCTGGCGACAAAGTCAGAGTTCTCTCACAAATACAAATCATTACAGAAGAGAAACACAGAAATTCACCTTACCACTCTTCATAATGGTAATAAATAAAACATCTAAATAATAATAATGAAAAAGCAGCTCCTGTCAATAATTACATTATCTACTGATACGTACTTTGAAGTTGGTAAGACTGATCATTACAACTGAAATAGGTTTTACCTCTTAACTATTCGATAAAAAACTTAACATTTGACGTATGCCAATCACCTTACACAAGAGTAATTGAAAAACATAAGTTACTTCTTGAACTAAAATCAATAGTTGAACGTCAAAAGTCAGACGTATAATATTTTAATTCCCATTTGTCATCCGCGTGTACAAACATCCTTACATTAAAACCATGACATTTCTAAAAGCCATTTAATTTTATAATCACAATGAGTTTTAAGAAATTTTCGACTATGACTATAATATGCGCCTGAATGTTTCAAACTGTCATAATAAGTGTATACTATCGTCTAGATACTCTAGAACAATCTTCCTCAACCTTTTCTGTATCACAGCTCACAAGTTTTTGGGTGGCGTGGTCATGTGGAAAGAGGAGAGAGCCACAGTACCCAGTAAGTATATGTAAATTAAGCTATAATGTTATGGAAATGTTCTGCACCACACTGAGAGTTTTCTTGATTCATTAAGTAAATTAATAAATAAATGTGGCAAGATTTTTTGCCTTTTAGTATCTCAGCAACCAGATGTATATATATAATATATAATAATGTATGTATGTATACATATATGCATACATACATACATACATACATATATATATATATATATATATATATATATATATATATATATGGGGATCAATACCTTTGCTATGCCACTGGTCTTTCGATCACTGAGTTAAGTAAAAGGTCTTAGGACATAAGCCTCATGAAAATCGGGGTGTGGGGGAGGGTAAGGAATGGAATGGAATATAGAGTTTAGGCCAAAAGGCCAAGCAATAGGACCTATGAGGTAATTCAGTGCTGGAAAGGAAATTGAGAGTAAGTAGGTTAGAAAGGTGTGACAAGAGGAAAACCTCGCAGTTGCACTATGAAATAATGGTAATTCTATATATTAGCTCTGCGCATGTTTTTACCTTTTCAACTGGTTTTTTCTACACTTTTAGGGGTTCTGATACTGGCGGTGCATCTGTTTGTTGTCGGCCAAATGGAATGTCCCCTCGCCGCGTTTAGTACTGGCCCGGAGGGGGCGGGGTACCCATACGTTAACAAGTTATTGCACTTGCTCTGTCTTGTGAAGATCGCGTATGGAAACCCCTTGTTGGATGGACTTCGGGCGTTAATTACACGTTAATTAGACTCGAGCGCCAAAAATGAAAGGTAAATTCGTAATTAGCAACCAAAAAACTGTAGAAAAAGTCAAGTTATAGTGGCGTCGGCGACGCGGAGCTACCCTATAGTTCTACCGAAATAATTGTTAGGAGAGGGTGGATAACAAGATAGAAGAAAGGTAATATGAATGGAGGTCCAGTAATAGGAATGAAAGGGGTTGCAGCTAGGCGCCGAAGGGACGCTGCAGAGAACCTTTAGCAATGCCTACAGTGCACTGCGTGAGGTGCACTCTTGGCCGAAAAGGGCGTATGAGACACACACACATACACACAAGCACACACACACATACATAACCTTTCCGAGACCAATCACCAATTATAATTACTTAATAATCTGGGATGGGTTGCTATCTGTCTTCATATAAAATTACCCAGATATAATAGTTTACAATAATAAAAATGATAGGCCCTTTAGTAAACATAATAAGGTCTCCAGGACAAAACTAGTATTTATAATAGTTAAAATAGCCATTCTAGAGAAACCTTCGTTCAACCCATTTACGAAAAATAAGAAAAAAAAAATCGGAAAAACATGACACCAAGTAGTATATCAAACTGGTGCCACTACAGACAAAACAAAAACCCTTGCAAAATAGTGGTTTTGAATCAATCGCCACTGTTTAAATCAACTAACTCTTGCCCAGCCATTAGAACAGAGTATTGTCATTCTAGGTAAGACATTTCCTTTCATATATCTGAAATGCAAGGTAATAAATAAACAAATAATGCAAAATTTAATTGTGTCTGCATACATACCCATCATCGTAGCCTTGACTGTCATGGCGGACAAGTGAACACTTGGTACACTACAATCCACATTTTACGCGATTCCTATCAACGTTCTCCTATATAAAACATGTCACGAGACCAGCACTACACCGAGACCGACATTTCACTATGAAAGCAACGACACGATATCTCAAAAACACATAAAAAAAAAAAAACGCGGAAACTTGACGTCGCCTTCGACACGGAAACTCAGAACTGAACAAGACCAACGGGTGATCGATGACGTCACGAGGGATGATGTAATGTGCCTGATTAGTTCATTATTTCCGCATATTATAACACGCGAGAGAATACGAACATTTACCTGTGCATGTCATCAATCAACTCAATATAACATAGATCATTAACCTGTAAAGTAACAATGTGTAGTATCAAGCGATATTAGAGGATTATGTACGTCTAATTAAATATCCAGCGTCATCCGGTAATGACACCAGCTTATCGTAACCTACCATGGAATACAAATATTTATTTGCGTATTTCATCAATAAACTCAAAATAGTATAAAGAATCTATTTGTAAGGTAGTAATTAATGAAAATGTGCAACATTTGAGAATTATCTACGTCTAATTAAATATCTAGCGTTGTCCGGTAATGACGCCGTGGACACCATTACCACCGCTGTCTTCACCGAAGGACAGTGAAGTATTGAATTAGATTTGTGTAAGGTTTTGTGAAATTCGTGTTATCGTGCGTGCTTGAGGGCGTCACCTCTATATTTTTGGCCGTTTTATCTTCCGATACGTCTTTTGGAATCGATTAAATGAAGGTAATTCCTTTAAAGATTTAAATGCCTTGCGTGGAGTCGATAAGTCACAAACGTCCATCTTGGAAGTAGCCCAAATGTCCACACACTTGTTGTGGTGTAGGCTATACCTGAACGTAAATTTGTTACTATGGTGTGACTTACGTGTCATGATATGTATTTAATACCATTTGATGTCAAACAGGTTTGTTCATTGGTGCATCAACAAAGAAACTGACATCTTGCTTAGGATTCTTGAATGCTAGGTCTAGTCCTACTTATGGCCGCTATATCAATGCAGGCTGTGGTTTGGCCATCATGTTCAACCTGCTTAAGGGTCCTGGATGGTACGGAGGTTGGAATCGTAGTAAAATATCTCATATACATAAATGTAAGGCATTTTCATAATGAATTCTGTATCGTAGACGTAGATATTAAGCATATGAGTAGATAGGTCTAGACCTATGATTTCGATTCAGATAAAAAATGTTTTCGTAAATCCTTTTTTATTTATTTATTTTAGTTATTTATTTTAACATTTCATTGCCATATCTTGAAATGGGCGCCTGTTGTTGCAATGAAAATACTGTATGCAGTCATAACATATGAATAGGAATAACCGTAATGCTGGTATTCTACAGGGTGTCTTTCTCTCAATGGAGGGCCTCGATGAGGTAATCCCCCCAAATATCGGAGTAGCCGGTCAACGGGTATTTTTCAGTATCTCGTGTCCCCTCTTTTATTGCAGTACCTCGATGAGGTAATCCCTCATTCCCGGAGAGAAGTAGCCGGTCTGCAATCTCTCTCTCTCTCTCTCTCTCTCTCTCTCTCTCTCTCTCTCTCTCTCTCTCTCTCTCTCTCAGTTACTTGAAATCATTATATTTTCTTAAAAAATAAAAAAAGTCATGGTTGGTTTTGGCATATTATATGCATAAAGTAGTGAAATATATGAAGAATGAAATATTGAATAAATCATTGTAAAACTTATACAGATTTGCCCTTAGCTGCTATATAATGAGCTTTCAAGAAAATGTGGCTCAGGGTTTATCCTGGTTCTTAGTGGCTCCATAAAAACGTTTGGTGGCTCGCCATTTTTACTAGTTAGTCTATAAGGCTTAGGCTAACACGACTGATCAAAAAACGGCTCCCTCGTTGTGGCTTTGACCTCGTCTAGTTTGTCCTTCCTATCTTTGCCTGCGCTTCTCCTCCTTCAGTAAAAACTAAGAGATGCCATATGATGCAATATGGATGGTTATGACAGGAAGGAGGCGTCTGATTCCCCATCATCCACCCACTTCCCTCGCACCCCACATCTATTCCTCCTCACTAGAGGCAGGCACAAGCCAGTCTTCAACCGTTGCAGCCGGAATATCCTGTGTTATCGTATGGTTATGTGGGCAAGCAAAAGAGTTTGGGTATGAATTTTGGATTTATATCCAGTCGTGTGTTGAACAAATAGATGGATGAATGAATGTTAACCAATCGGAAGATTATTATTCAGAAGATAAACCTCCTATTCTTATGGAATAAGCATACAGGGGCCTTTGGCTGGAAATTAGAGTTTCCTAAGAAGTTTTCTGGTAATTAGAGCCATGTCATATTATTCATTAGATTTTTAGCTTTCATGCGTGTTTCCAGTGAGCAGATACTTCGCCATGACTGTTATGAATCAATTATTTTATAGCTATCGATGCGAGAGCTAGATGTATATTGCGGAATGGCGGTGTTACTGACATTCCAGTTCTCTAGACATTTTTGCACCACCCTGTGCCTCTCTTTGCTTCACTTATTTTACGATATTCCGCTATATTTGCTCCAGAATACCAATACAAATCGAATGCTTCCATCATTCTTCCATCATCCATGTTAACAATTAGTGTTCCATCCACCTAATTTGTATTTACTCTCAACACCTTACTCCTGCTTGTAATTACTCGCAGCTTTCTGCTCTCGGAAAAACTTGTAAACCCTTGTAACACCTTCCTACTTATGCCTGTACGGAAATCATTAGTAATTTATTGTATACAGTGGATTTTGCAAGTGTCTGAAGAGTTTTGCATATAGGAATTGGTACAAAACTGTAATGTTTTATTCAATATCGGGTTTTATTCTATCGTGTTCAAAACAGAAATGGTTACTGTGAAGAGCTTTCTAACGGCATTTCTCTTCGGTTAGGGTAAATCTACGTTTACACATCCCATTTGATTTGTCGTAATAAAAACTTAAATTAATTGCTGTTCAAGAATGTATTCCTCAAAATGGTATGTAGAAATTCTAGAATATTCTATAAGATTGCTAAATACCCATATAGTTTTCTCTGGTGTCAAGAATTTGAGTCTAAGGATTTTTGCAGAAATTGAATTCCCTCATGCCATTATTATTATTATTATTATTATTATTATTATTATTATTATTATTATTATTATTATTATTATTATTATTATTACCTTCAGTATGAGATTATTTTCCAAGGTTGCTTATCAAATAGACCTATGGCCTTTCAGACCGAGTATTACCTTTGTGTTCAACATAAGTCTAGACACAAGGCAGAGGTTAGCAAACCGTTGTACTTATTCTGGTCCGTTCATTGGCTCTAGCTTTCCCTTACTTCCGTTCGCATTAATAACTCTTAATCATTATCAATTTGGGTCAGTGTAAGTGCAGGAAATAAACATTTAAAAGATAGGCATTTATCAGGCTCGTTAAAAGAGTGAACACACTAACCAGTCGCTTTCCGCAGAGAGAGGGGGAGTGACGTCACGCATTTTGACTTACGACCATGACATTCGTCAGCGGCCATTCACCGCACAGGGGGAAAAAATCATTTTGTCAATCAACCATTGTAGTGGTGGTAGTAGTAGTAGTAGTAGTAAAAGTAGTAGTAGTAGTAGTAAATCGTACGTTACTCCAACCGTATGTGTTTGTTTGTGTGAACGGGAATAGCTTTTTATTATTTTTACGCACAGGTAGTAAAGAGTTAAGTGCAGACTATTAACCGAAGATGATCGTTATACCCAACCTTGATAACACCTGATTAAGGCAGATTACCCAAGCACAGGGGGATGGAGATGCTTTTCGGCACTTCTTTTTTTTTTTTTTACTCGCTACTGCCACCCCCTCCCTTCCCCCCTCCCCCCAATACCCTATCCCTCTCTACCTCTCCCAACCTGGGACTACTACACCTGGCCATTGTTGCGGTTTAAACGAAGCTCTTATTCGCCTCGTTTTGACGGCCCTTCCTCCCTCCTCCTCCTCCTCCTCCTCATACGTGTATTATTTGTAACTCCGTTTTGCTTAACGTGTTTTTATCACCCATGCATTTCGCATCGTTGTATTCAATTATTATGATTTTTTTCCCACCCTCCCCCGTTTTATCTGCCGCCATTACCATCAGCCTTTCATTCTGCACCAACTCCGCGTACAAAGGCCCTACGTTTGGCGGCCAATGCGAGGTTTATTCACGGATTTGGACCCCTATATGAAGGCCCATTGATAAGAACAAAGCCTCCTAAGGTCTCTGAAAAGAGCGCGGGCATTTCCAGTATCGCCGCCTATTTTAGCATAATGTCTTCACTATCAGCGACTTATTGCAGCGCATGTGGCCCGCTAATATCCTCCTCAGTCGATTATTCACGCCAAATGTGGGGCTGAGTTAAAAAAAAAAAAAAAAAAAAAAAAAGTATATGTACATCTTTTTTTGTTTTTTAACAGATAACTCCCAGGCCGTGCAATCCGGACTGAATATTGGAGCCCGCAGCTTGTTGTGTTTCAAAGACTTCGTATCAGCGGGGGATTTTTTAATCTCCCGCTGAATCTACGGCAGTACGTTGTTGCTGTTGAAAGTTCCATTTAGTCGCGTGGTTTAAATCACTGAGAAGTTGCCCTTTTTGTATTTTCAGGAGACTGTGAGAAAATTGCAAAAAAAAAAAAAAAAAGTGGGAATTTACACAAAGGGACATTGCGATTGGCGTTAGGTAATCCAGAAGGCTTCGTGGTCTTCTGGGCACGTTCTCAAGATCTAAGAACCCAGCTGTGCCCACGGCAGAAGACGGCAGTCGTGCGTCCGCCTCTTGGACAGGTATGTCACCTTAATTACCTACTGTCACCTGGTGCTTTGAATGCTCTATTATGCCTTAAGAAAGCAGTCGTGATGGACACCAAATGTAAACGCGTTAACGATTGGCAGTGGTCAAGGAATAATATTTTTGACCATTGACTTCAAAAGGGTGGGTCAGCTTTCGTGTATAATCCACTTTTTAACACTAGATATTATGTATGTCCTCTCCATTTACAAGCAGGAAGCATAGTATGTGCACGTATTTTTACATAGAAATATATATGTGGACAAATATTTTTTTCTTATATATATGTGTGTATGTATATATATATATATATATATATATATATATATATATATATATATATATATATATTTATATATATATATATATATATATATATATATATATATATATATATATATATATATATATATATATATATATATATATGTATATATACATATATACATCCTTTAAGTACCTTGGGTCGTGTGTCACTGATTGTGGAGGGATGGAGGAGAGGTGAATCACAGAATACAATCAGCTTGGTGCAATTGGAGGAAAACATCAGGTGTGTTATGTGACAAAAGATTTAATGTAAAGATGAAGGAAAAATGTACAAGAGCATTGTCAGACCTGCGTTGATGTATAGTTGTGAAACATGGCCTATGAAGAAAGCACAAGAAGAAAGATGGAAGTGGCAGAAATGAGAATGCTGCGTTGGATGTGCGGAGTGACAAGAAGAGACAGGATAAGGAATGACTTCTATAAGAGGGACGGTGAAAGTTACAGAAATATCAAAGAAACTGCAACAGAGACGATTACAATGGTTTGGACATGTTATGAGAAGAGAGGAGGATTCTGTATGTAAAAGAAACCATGAATATGGGAAGTGCCTGGAACAAGGAGGAGAGGTAGACCAAGAATGAGATGGAGACACAATTAACAGGGACATGCAGGAGAAGAACGTGAGTGAGGTAATGCTGCATGATCGCAGAAGATGGAAGACTAATAATAAACAGCGACCCCATATAAAGATGGGAAAGCTGAAGATAAAGAAGAAGAAGATATATATATATACACGAGTATATATGAGCGTGAGTATTTGTGTGTATATACTCAGCTTCTGTACACTCGCTGAATACCTCAAGGTGGTGTGTATTATGTTCCCCGTGTACTTACGCTGTGTACAGCATATGTACGTATTTATATATATAGATATATTCATAAACAAATGTTTTTTATATATGTATTTTAATGTGCGTATTATGTATACATATTATTTCTCTGCTTCCCAAGAGCACAAGGCGAGTTAAAAAAAAAATTACAAGACAAAACAAAACGCGCAAAGTAGAGTTAGTTGGAGGTGGAGGGTATAAATATATATATAAATATATTTCTCAAATAGACATTCCCAAGCTTTGTTAATTGCCGCTACGGTAAAACCACATTAGTATCGAGCAAGGGACTTCTCGTCCCCGTCTTAGCTGGCAAGTGTTTGTAAACAAGCTCTCGGTGAAATGGGTAGCGAGCAAGTGGCCCGCCTGCGTCTCTTGGGGGCGGGGGTGGGGAGGTAGGAGTTGGGGTGGGGAACTGAACAAGGCAAACTATTCGCATTTGTTGCCTTGTTCAACATCTCAGTTGGATTAAGACTTCTTCTTCTTCTTCTTCTTCTTCTTCTTCTTCTTCTTCTTCTTCTTCTTCTTCTTCTTCTTCTTCTTCTTCGCTCTCTCCCTCTCTCTGACTGAACCCCGAGACCCGAACTTTTCTTCGAAGGTGTTCGGGAAAATGTTCGGAACTCCGAGATTCGAACCCCCAGCTCGGAATGTTCGGTATCACTACGAATCGCGTCCCGAAACGCCCAGGATTCGATACAGGATTCGAGGATTCGTTCCTTGATTGGGATTGGGCTATGTCGCATTTCTTGGCTTGATTGTGTTAGTTTAGCTTCGTGTATTTCTTTGTGTGTGTGTTTACGTGCTTGAAATATTTCTGTGTGGGCTGTCGCATTTAGCCCTTGTTGTTCTCACTAGTTTTGTTCATTTGTTCTCACTGGTTTTATTAACTTGTTCTCACTCGTTTTATTATTTGTTCTCACTGGTTCACTAGTTTTATCAATTTATTCTCACTAGTTTTATTAATCTGTTCTCACTGATTATACTAATTTGTTCTCGCTAGTTTTATATATTTGCTCTCACTAGTTTTATTAATTTGTTCTCACGAGTTTTATTATTTGTTCTCACTGGTTCACTAGTTTTATTAATTTGTTCTCACTATTTTTGTTAATTTGTTTTCACTATTTTTATTAATTTTTTCTCACTAGTTTTATTATTTTTTTTTCTCACTAGTTTTATTTATTTGCTCTCGCTGATAGTCATTCTGATAAAAAGGGTCAAATTAATTTCACAACCGCTACTTTTCACAAACTCTTTTTTATTAATTTTTATAACTTGTCAGATGCTGACAATTCATTCTAATATTAAAGATCTCAGTAATTTTACAATCACTACTTTTCATTATTTTACCTTAATTTTTTTTACATTTTCTGATGCGGATACTCATTCTAATATAAAAGATCTGATTAATTTCACAATCTCTATTTTTCATTAGTTTTCCTTAATTGTTCTAAACTTTCTGATGCGGGTAATCATTCTAATATAAAGGATCCAAATAATTTCACAATCGCTACTTTCCATCAAGTTTTATGAATTTTTATCAATTTTCTCGTTTTGATCAACATTCTGATAAAAAAAGGATCAAATTAAATTGACAGTCGCTGATTTTAATTACCTTACTATTTTTTAATAATTGTCTGTCACCAATAAAATATGGGTTTTATTAGTAAAGTTGTCTGATCGGTTCAGTTTCACAGGAACATCGTTTTTTCGTGATTATAGTTCTTAAAAACTACTGAGGCTAGAGGGCTGCAACTTGGTATGTTGATCATTCACCCTCCAATCATCAGATATACCAAACTGCAGCCCTCTAGCCTCTGTAGTTTGTATTTTATTTAAGGTGAAAGTTAGCCATAATCGTGCTTCTGGCAATGATATAGGATAGGCCGCCACCGGGCCGTTGTTAAAGTTTCATGGGCCACGGCTCATAATCAATATACCGAGACCACCGAAAGATAGATCTATCTTCAGTGGCCTTGATTATACGCTTTAGCGGCTGTACGGAAAACTCGATAGCGCCGAAGAAATTTCGGCGCAATTTTTACTTGTTTCATCAAGAATTTCGTACAGTACTACAGTCAAGGATAATGAAACGACCTACTGGACATAGGAAATACGTGGATAACTCGTAGTTGTCCCCACCCCCTCCCCATCGGCCGTCATCCCGACGAAAAACGATAACCCAGCGAAGGCAGAGGAACGTTCGGCAGTTGACTAATCACTGCCGTAGCGAAGCCGGGAAATCGGAACGCCGGGGCGATAATCACTCATCCGGATTTTTGAGTCCCGGGAAACATGTAGCCGGTAATCGGCTAGATGATGAGCAATGAATATCCGGACCTTTAAAAAAAAAAAATAAGAGAAACACTGTGTGTGACGTCATTAGCCGGTGTCTGCGAATAATTCAAATAATTCAAATAATTCGTCTCATTAACGGATAGGCGCGTTTGAACGCGTTACGAGCGGCTGTGCGCGCGAGCCTGCGTTCAGGCCAAATGTCGCGATTAGGTTCGACATGCAAATCCGAATCAACAGGAGGAGTTTTTTTTTTTTAATCTTGAAAAGGGATATCAGGTCCTCGTTGTCCACCTCTTTGGACAGTCCTTCTCCTCCTCCTCCTCCTCCTCCTCTGATTTCTCTCCTATGAGCCCGTGTTTGCTAATGACCCAAGAGGCTTCAGGGGTAAGGGGTGGTCGTAGGTTAGTGACCCCTACCTCCCCTTCCCCAATTTCCCCTTTCCCCAATTTCCTCTTTCCCCAATCTCCCTTTCCTCGATTTCCCCTTCCCAGTTTCCCATTCTTCATTCACCTTTCACAAGTTTCCCCTTCCTCAATTTCCCCTTATTCAATTTCCCCTTCTTTAATTTCCCCTTCTTTAATTTCCCTTTCCCAATTTCCCCTTCCCCAATTTTCCCTTCTCCAATTTCCCTTTCCTCGATTTCTCCGTCCCCAATTTCCCCTTCCTCGATTTCCCCCTCTCTAATTTCCCCTTCCCCAATTTTCCTTCTCCCCAATTTCCCCTTCCTCAATTTCACCTTCCCCAATTTCCCCGTCCTCAATTTCCCTTTCCCCAATTTCCCTTTCCTCAGTTTTACCTTCCTTAATTTCCCTTTCCTTGATTTCCCCTTCCCCAATTTCCCCATCCTCGATTTCCCCTTTCCTCAATTTCCCCTCCCCAGTTTCTCCTTTCCAACTTCCCCGTCCCCATTCCCCTTCCTCAATTTCCCTCTCCTCAGTTTTCCCTTCCCCAATTTTCCCTTCCTTAATTTCCCCTTCCTTAATTTCCCCTTCCTTAATTTCCCCTTCCCTAATTTCCCCTTCGTCGATTTCCCCTTTCTCAATTTCCCCTTACTCTCCGTCTTTCATCAGCCGATTTCTTAAACTTCCCCTCCCCCAATCCCCCTCCCCCTCCCTCCTCCCCCCTCCTGGGTCAAGCTGTTGCCGAGCGTCTTCATTTGCGGTGGTGACGACAAAATCATCAAACGCAATTCGTGGTTCCTTTTTTTTTTTTTTATTTAATTTTTTTTTGGGCTGCGTTTTCGGTCGGTGCCTCTCGGACAAGAGAAGTCAGGAGCTTCGTGTTTATTTTTCCGTGGGGCGAGGGGGAGGGGGAGGGGAAGGGGAAGGGGAAGGGGACTCGAGGGGGAGGGCGAGGGGGAAGGGGACTCTTTTCCTCTTCCTCTTTTTCCTGCCCCAATAATTCACTGGGCGAGCAACCCCCTCCTTACCCCACCACCCCGGGGATAATCGGGTAGCCTTTGCTAACGTCTTGTGCCCAGGTTTTCAAAGTGTATATATTGCCAGTTTGTTTATCCTGCGGGCCGAGTTATTTTTCAGCCAGGTAGTTAAAGTCAATTGAGTTTTTTTTTTTTCATTTTTTTTTCTACAGCAGACGCGGCGCGATTTAAAAGCCATTTTGCTTTGCTGGAGAAGTTATGAAATCATTCATTTTCTAAGGAAGGTCTCAGACTTATTAATCTCTCGTCTTAGAGTTGATTCTCTCTCGTGAATTTCTTTCAAGTTTCATTCTAATCCGTTTTTGAAGTTTTATTATTGAAAGATTTTCACTTGCATTGCAAAGAATGGGTCATTGGGAAGATAGAATTCCTTTGAAGCAAGAGAGCAGAGAGAGAGAGAGAGAGAGAGAGAGAGAGAGAGAGAGAGAGAGAGAGAGAATTGCCTGTTGGAAGCCTTGTTAGCGGTCTTTGACATTTCACCGAACTTCGCCATTCCTCGATATTGCTGTGTCAACTTTATTAGTTACCTGCTAAGTTAACAAAATTAAACTTTCCTTAAGCTTTTTGGAACTTAATTACCATAAGGTGACGCATTTCGACCGATATGTTTATCTTAACTTATTATAAAAGTTAAGAAACAGGAATGTGGCATCTTTTGCGGTCACTTAAGTAGCACAGGGGGCTCAGTTTTAGACCCTACAACTGAAAATGCACTTTCATAGCAAAATAATCCATTAGATAAGTGATCATCAGTCTATAATAATCCCATCCACGACGTTAATCCATCTGCAACATTATTCATTGCAACATTATTCACAAAGATATATTATGAGCATCTGTCCATCGTCAGGTTATCGTCTTACAGAGCCTCGATGAATTGTGTGCTTAGATTTTTTTTTATTCATTTTGTTATACATTAATTAGAATGAAACGCATCGTGAATTTATTCATCATTATTATTCTTCATTATTATTTATTATATTATTACTCAGAAAATGAACCCTGTTCATATGCAACAAGCCCACAGCGGCCATTAACTTGGAAGCCTGAATATCAAGTCAGTGGCCCCTGTGGTGGGCTTGTTCCATATGAACAGGGTTCATCTTGTGAATAATAACAATAGTGATAACTGAATATCCAAAAATAAGTATTCATGATGTTGGAGATATCAGGCCCAAATCGAAGCAATAGAGAAGTTAAGTGAAGCAGCGAAAAATAAATTGGAAACTGAACGAGGCACCTTCTAGCGGCCTCGATCCGAGTGGGGGAAAGCACTGAGCCGGTGAAAAATCACCACTGCTGTTTATCTTCTGGGGATCTTTGGTCGTGTTCATGTACAGCTTAGCAGCTGCATTACAGCGGTGATTAACCGTTCTACAGCTGCTGCTGCGTTGCAAGACACGCAGTGATGGTGTTAACAGACGTCCTCCTCCTCCTCAGGAGCGTTGGAGATTGCAAAGACGATTTTGTTTTCGTGTTAGAATTCAGTTGACTTCGTATTGCGCGTAGGTTTATCTAGGGCACATAGGCCTATGCAGGTTGCATGCGTCTTCATCACACGCATGCATGCCAGCCTTTATTATCTGAATTATTAAAGACGTATTTTAAATAAAGTAAGTGAGAGGGCTTGTATTGTGCCCTAGTTAAGATGTCTTTCATATGCGAATGAATTCGTATTTGGCGTAGGTTTATCTCTGGCAAGTAGGCCTATGCAGGCTGCATGCAGCGTCATTGCATGCGTGCATATCAGTTTTTCAAATGAGAGTGATTATAGTCTTAATGTATATGAAGTTGCAAGTTATTGCTTGTCTTGTGCCCTAGTTAGAATGTCTTTCACATGCGAATGAATTCGTATTTTGCATAACTTTATCTAGAGCACATAGGCCTATGCAGGTTGTTTGCGTCTTCATCACATGCATGCAGGCCGGCCTTTATTATCTGAATCATTATAGACGTATTTTATATATGAAGTTAGAGAGTTTCTGTTGTGCCCTAGTTAAAATTTTTTCATGTGCAAATGAATTCGTATTTTGCTTATGTTCATCTCGGGCAAGTAGGCCTATGCAGGTTGCATGCAGCGTCATTGCATGCGTGCATTCTGTCTTTCAAATAAGAATGATTATAGTCTTAATATATATGAAGTTGTAAGCTAGTGCTTGTCTTGTGCCCTAGTTTGAATGTCTTTCATATGCAAATGAATTCGTATTTTGCACAACTTTATCTCGGGCAAGTAGACCTATGCAAGTTACATGCGTCTTCATCACGTGCATGCAGGCCAGTCTTTATTATCTGAATGATTAAAAAACGTATTTTATATGAAGTAAGTAAGAGAGCTTGTATTGTGCCATAATTAAGATGTCTTTCATATACGAATGAATTCGTATTTTGCTTATATTTATCTGGGTAAGTAGACCTACGCAAAATGCTTGCGGCTTCATTGCTCGCATGCATGTCTATCTTTACAATCGGAATTACTATAGACGTATTATATAGGAAGTCGTAAGCTAGTTAAGATGTCTTTCATATGCGAACGAATTCGTATTTTGCTTATATTTATCTCGGACCAGTAGGCCTATGCAAAATACATGCAGCGTCATTACCTTCATGCAGCTCTGTCTTAACAGTTGGAATTATTAAAGACGTATTATATAGACAGTCGTAAGTTTGCACTTTTCACAAAGACAGAAGGATAATTTTAGAGTCCTGTAGATCCAGACCTCGTCTGACAAATAACCCTCAAGTAACAATATGACAAAGCAACGTGTAATACTGGGAATTCGTGTGTGACTTGTAAAAGCTTTAGTTGTATTGATCGTGATTAACGTCATATTTACTAGACATTTCTAAGTTAAAAACGAAAGGAATTCAGTTGCCAATGCTGCCCCAAAATGGAAGACTGCAGTATCTGCAAAAATACAAAACTGAGAAAAATGGTAGATACCGCAGTTTTCCCTTGCTTTACCACTGATTTTACAGATACTGCAAATGGGACCCCGTAAATAAAACATCGAAGAATCATTCTGAAACTGCATTAACTTGTGTATTAGCGTTTCACGACCCCAATAGGTGGCATACCTCAATTTCTGACATTTTGCAGATACTGCAGTTTTCCCTTGCGTTACCACAGATTTTGCAGATATATACTGCAAATGAGATCCCCCTAGATAAAGCATCGAAGAATCATTCTGAAATTGCAGTAACTTGTGTATTAGTGTTTCACGAGCCCATAAGGTGGCATGTCTCAATTTCGAGAATTTTGCAGATACTGCAGTTTTCCACTGTAGGGCAGAATTAATACCTCCGGTAAGAAAAGGTTGTTATTACGGGTCAGTTTGTTTGTCTCTTTTGGTTAACCCTAGGGCGTGTTTGACCTACAATAAACAATACCACCTATTTCATCAGCAACACTAAAAGTATAGGAAAATCAGTTTCCAAGGTAATGGTCCGTGCGGAGCTGGTCTAAAGTTTTTCGTTTCGTTAGTTTGTCTGTCATGACTCCTGCACAAGTTTTCAAAAGTTAATTTGATTTTTTGGCTTCAGTGTATTTTCAGCAGGTCTTGTTGAAAGAGTTGCTCAATGTGACCCATGTAGAATTCATATAGTGTATAGAGATAAGATTAAATAGACTAAATTCTGTACTGAAATATATGTTTAAAAGGCAGCATTGGATGAAACGGTAGAAAATAGAGTCCTTTATGAAAAGTTATTAAGAGTGACGCGAAAGAATGGGTCGCCGTATTTAAAGTAAAAAAGGCTTTACATGATACTTTTTAAGCTTGAATAAGTAGATGTCTATAAATACCCATACATATAAATATTATTCATCCTTCACTTCCATCATACCAATAGCGCATTAATCCATCGTCACTCTCCTCTTAAATACAGTGAGTAAAATATGTTTTCTGTATACTCTGTTTTTGTTTATTTATGTTTATAAGAGGAATGCGCCAAAGTAAAAGATTGCTCTGTTACACTCTTTCACAGTTGAACTCATCTACCTTAAAAGCTTCGGGCTGCAAAGTTTGGTTTGTGCGTGACAAGTGCCATTCATAATTCTGCTCTTGGCAGTTATAGAGAGTAGACAGGTAGTGACCGTCTCTGTTGTTTTTCTGTCCCTTGAATGTTTATTTTTCTTATGTATTTTGTTGTTTCTCTGTCCCTGTATAGATTTAGCTAACCATGTTAATCAGTTAGTAATTCACCTTTCCATCAGGTAAAGGTGAATTTTAATTTTAATTTTAATTAATGGAAGGTTTCAGTGTACATTAAAGGTTTATTTTTATGCCTGAAGTTAAATCATTTGCATAATAATGTTTGATAATTCCATATTTTACTTAAGTATATTTTACTTACTTATTTACTTATTTATTTTTTTTAAGAAATCTCGGAATTATGTTAGAACTTTATCAATCTTAAGAATATTGAAAGGAAATAAACGTTTATCTAGATAACATTTGATTACTCGGGGTCTTTCATCTACAGGAATTTTATCTGTCTTTTAAGAATAATGAAAAGTGATAAATATTCATGTAGACAACCTAGATTATTAGGGTCTTTCTGCAAAAGCCTCTAGGCCAGTGATTCCCAAACTTTACACTACAGGGAACCCATGAAACAATTTTACTTATCCCAGGGAACCCATATTTACAGTATAATTATGTGTATATATACATATGTATACATATACACACATACATACATACATATATATATATATATATATATATATATATATATATATATGTGTGTGTGTGTGTATATATATATATATATATATATATATATATATATATATATATATATATATATATATATATATATATATATATATATATATATATATAGAGAGAGAGAGAGAGAGAGAGAGAGAGAGAGAGAGAGAGAGAGAGAGAGAGAGCTAAGAAATTTCTTAAAACAAATCATACAAAATCTACTATTACATCATATGGTAGTTTGCGTTCCCAAGCCAACATTTGTCATACATATTTATTTCGCCATTTCTCAAGGAACCCCTGACAGTGATCTGCGGAACCCTGGTTCGGAATCACTACAATATAAATGAAAATAAAAAAAAAATAACCTTAATCAAAGCCTCCCCGAGACAACCTCAGCATCCATTCCTCTGGTTATTAGTTGCAGGTAATATCAGGCACTCGGAGCGATATTTGATGCTTGTATTTTTTGGGGGGAGTCTTCCCTTCTCCCCTTCCCTCTCTCCCTCTCCTCCTCTCCTCTTCTCCCTCTCCCAGAGAGGTATCTGCTATTTAATAATCGCTCGGTTAAAGGGGGAGGGGGGTTGGTGGAGGGGGAACTCGAGTTTTTGGCAGAATTAACGCCATGACCTCTTGGAAGCCATCAGCCAACCATTAGGATGGGAACAGCTGGAGAAGCTATCAGACCGACCCACCTCCTCTCATCCATCATACAGCATCGCTTCTTTCCCCCTCCCCCTCAATCCCCCTCCCCCTCCTTTGGCTCCCCTTGCTCCTCCTCCCCCTCCTCCTCCTCCCCATCCCCCTCCACCTCCTCCAGCAGGTATCACCCTACATTTTATGTACCGTGCTTAAGGTGTTCCTAGATTGCGGAAAGATTGAAAGGAAGAGAAGCACGGAGAAAATGAAATGTGAAATATAACCAAGAAAAAAATGAGAATTCTGTAAGATTTTACATTAATAGAATAGATCATTTGCTTTTCAAGTCAGATAAAACACGGAATTTGATTTTGATTTTGATTTTGTGGTAATGAAATGGAAAACATTTTGGGAATTAGGAATACTTGTTTCCTTTGATAGAAAGAGGTGCGATGAGAATTGCTAGTAAGTTCCTGCTCATTTTGGGTTATGCAAATTAGATCCATTCTTGTCGTTTGTGCGTGATATCTTGTGTTCGGTATTTGTAAGTAGCCACTTAGGTTTTCACTTTCATTAATGGTACTCACGTTTTCATTTTTCCATCAGTGACGTTAATATGACAGTAATATTTGCAGAATTTAACCTTTCAAACGTATTTTTTTGGACATATAATAATAATCTATTTATTGATTTCATGACGCAGCATATTGAAACGGTGTCCAAAGAACATTTTTTTGGTTAGCTCAATGCGTCTTCTCAGACAATTTTATAAAAAAAAAATATTTATTGATAGAATATCTCTTGGTGTGGATAAGAATCTTGCAAAATTCTTTTAGCCCATTGTTTTAGTCCCTACATATGTCATTGTTAAAAGCTTTCAATTTTTGTTTTAAAGCAGTGAGTTTCTTCCCACCACCTTCCACCTCGTAGGGGGGTAGAGCCATCGGTGCACCTCACGCGGTGTACTGCAGGCATTACTTAAGGTTCCTTGCAGCGTGCCTTTGGCCTCTAGCTGCAACCCTTTCCGTTCCTTGTACTGTACCTCCTTTCATATTCTCTTTCTTCCATCTTACTTTCCTCAGCCCTCTCCTAACAATTGATTCATAGTGCAACTGCTTTGAGGTTTTCCTCCTGTTACACCTTTCAAACCTTTTACTGTCAATTTCCGTTTCAGCCCTGAATGACCTCGTAGGTCCCAGTGCTTGGCCTTTGGCATAAATTCTATATTCAGTTCTATTCAATTCAGTTCAATTTAACGGAGCAAACAGTTAACAATAACATGTCTTAATTTAATGAACGATAACCATGGATTGTTAAATTACAGAAGAAACTAAAAAAGAAAAAAATTGGGGTAGGGGTTGGTACTTGGGGGATGGGGGGCAGAGGTGCGGCGGGGGGATGGTACGTAATCATTACGATTTTCCTCATTGCGTCAAAATATGACTGATACATCGCCGCCTCCGAATCTGATAAACCCGACCTTGGGAAATATTTTTGTTCGTGAATGGCAAACCTGACAGTGGTTACCATGATAGATCATCGTGCAACTCAGTGTAAGACAAGTGAAATATTCAGAGGGAGTGAATCTTATGTCTGAAAGTAGAAAATTTTTTTTTTCTTATTTTTGCTCATCTCTCGGTCGATGTCATTTATTCATTTTTAATTTTAGCTAAGTTAATTTTCTTTGCCGTGAATTCTTCGTAGGGGGAAATGCTGACAATTAGTAGTTTAAGACTAAGTACTCATATTATACTTTAATATCCTTTTCATTATGAAAAAACCTTCTGAGCATTCATATTATATGTTCATTGAAAGCCAGTCTACCATATCCTGTTATATATATATATATATATATATATATATATATATATATATATATATATATATATATATATATATATATATATATATATATATATATATATATATATATATATATATATATATATTATTATTATTATTATTATTATTATTCATATTATATTAACCAGTGCTTCTATGGAAACAGAAATGCATCTAAATTTGTTCATAATAACAAAAGCGTTTTATCACATTAACTAGAAGAACGGAGAGAACAAATTTCTTCGCAAGTTATTACCGTTATTTCCATACTTCGATCTATTTCCATCTATTTCCCTTTTTGAACGTGGCATAACGAATGCAGGGGAATGATTGCACCTCATCAGTTATCAACTTTTTTTTTTAAATAGAATGGAAGACGCAAAGTAAAAGACAAACATTTCCAAGGCGAACAATATTCATGAATTATAGCGTGGCCAAGTATCGGCGCGCATTTTATTCCCGATGGTACACATTCGTCCCTATCTCCGGGGCTATTATGCTAATCGAATCTAGGGATTTTTCCCCGAAGAGACAAACCCTCTCCCTTTCACGAAGGCGGCAAAAACGAGGTTATTGTTGTTGAAGTCGTCATTAAAGTGAACCCCCCACAATGTGCTACTCCTTATATATTTATTATAAACACTCGCGTCGGCTCTCGCTTCCGTTTCCTGACCCGAACGATCACATATAAGAAAAATAAAAGAAGAAAAAGCAACAACGAGAACCATAAATCAACTCCCGCGTCTTTTTGTACCGTCCGGGAATTTTCACGAAGGTGTTAATGGCGGATCGAGGGCAGGCGAGAGTATTCATCATTTCCCCTCCCTCCCCCCTAGATTTCTAGGGAAAGAAACAAATCAGGGGCGGAAAATCAGGGGGGAAATTTCATACACTGAATGAGGAGGTGTTTAATGGACATTTTTCCCGGAATTTATGATGGGGAGGATTTCCACAGATGGCATTTAATGTTTAAGTGGTGAGAGAGAGAGAGAGAGAGAGAGAGAGAGAGACGGGGGAAAGCGCAAAAGATGGTTCTGATTGTAGAGTAATAGACGGAAAGGGAGGAGAGAGAGAGAGAGAGAGAGAGAGAGAGAGAGAGAGAGCTGCCAAGGAGAAGCTGGGTACATCAAAGTGTTTGCAATGCATATATATATATATATATATATATATATATATATATATATATATATATATATATATATATATATATATATATATATGCACATATTTTAGAGATAATCAACACTCAATCACGTGTGAACAGAATTAAATTTCTGACTCACTTCAGGATCGAACCCAGGTCTTACAGTTGAAAGACCTGGGTGCAGTCCTGATGTGAGTCAGACATATATATATATATATATATATATATATATATATATATATATATATATATATATATATATATATATATATATATATATATCTAAGTTTAAAAACGTTCAAAAGTATTCATACATGTTTTGTGTGTGTAACAGTCTACCTAGACTAGACTGCACGTTTAGACTAGTTGTCATTAAGCCCAGGTAAAGCCTCTTCTCACCGATGACTCCTATTATTATTGCGCATATTATATGAAAATGTATACAGTGCATTTTTACTTATGTCATCCGTTCTCCGGTAGTGGTACTATTCTGCTGTAATAATTCTGCAACCTGCATTTTTATCTGTATATATTTAATATATTTTTTTTCTTTTTTTAATAAGTGAGGTCTCCTCTTTCTGTATTTCCGTATACCTCCCCTTACTTCTTCCTAATGAACACCTTAATATTCTCTGGAAGCCTGAACTCCAAGTCATTGGCCCCTTTGGTGGGCTTGTTCCATGTGAATAGGGTTCATCTTCATAATAATAATAATAATAATAATAATAATAATAATAATAATAATAATAATAATAATACTAATATCAGTTTGTAGAATGGGGGTACCCTGGTACAAACTTTGGCACGGTACGTCCAGTCCATCGGCTCAGGACTTACTGTCTCTATACATAATCGTAATTTTTCATAGTACTGGAACATTAGAATACAGCAGCCTGTATATAAGGTGATCAGCGAATTATGCACTTGGTGGGTAGTTGGCTGTGATGGGATTCTGGTAGCGTTGGAAGAGGGGGTGTGTTTGCATCCTCATCCATAAGGACTGGCTGGTAATGGGAGGGGTATTCCTTCTGAAGGAGAAAGGATGTGGTGAGGTGTGTATATATATATATATATATATATATATATATATATATATATATATATATATATATATATATATATATATATATATATACATGACTTTGGAATAAAAGTTGAAAGTCTTGGTACCAATTCCTTTCATTTTCACGTGAGGATTTATTATATACTTCATCCACAGGACCATTGTGGAAATTACAAGATATATATAAATATATATCTATATATATACATATATAATATATATATATATATATATATATATATATATATATATATATATATATATATATATATATATATAATAACAATTATATATATCACGGTGTATTACTATACATACCCTTTCTAATAACGTCCAAAAATACGTCCCGTTATTTTTCGTATAAAAGCGACAACATATGCAAACATATCTTTACATACGAGTGTTCCTCTTTCCATATCCTGAAATGATGCAAAACATTTATAACTCTTCAATTTATTCAGAGTCGAAAAAATTTAATTTTATCCTCCCTACGAATGTAATGCCATCTTGGGCCACGATTAAAATCTGGAGTTTCCACCCCCTCCAAAAAAAAAATGGAAAACACGACGTAAATTTGAATTCTCTCGGTGAATTTAATGCCACGATTAAAAACTCGAAAACCGAACAAGAAGAAAAAACAAAAAGAAAATGGAAAACACGACATAATACGAGCCGAGTTGATGGATACACACCGACATGATGGATCTCCCCGAGTAAATATAGTGTTATAGGAGGCGAGATTGAATGAGTAATGTCAGTTTTTGGAAAATGGCACCCGGGCCCTCGACGGCGGGCGACGGAGCTCCCGAGGTAATTCATCACTTGCCTGTCAACGAGGGAGGAAAGAGGGCAAAGTCTTGGGGGAGGGGGAGGGTTGGAGGGTGGAGGTGAGGGATGTAGAAGGAGGAGGGGGCTTTGGGTGTAGGGGAGGGGAGGGGAAAGTTTTGGAGGAAGGGGAGTGTTAGAGGTGAAGGTGGGGATGTAGAAGGAGGAGGGGCTTTGGTGTAGGGGCGGAGGGGCTTTGGTGTAGGGGAGGAGAGGTGAAAGTGCTGGAGGGAGGGGGAGTGTTAGAGGGTGGAGGTGGGGGATGTAGAAGGAGGAAGGGGGCTTTGGGTGTAGGGGAGGGTATGGAGGGGAATGTTAGAGGGTGGAGGTGGGGATGTAGAAGGAGGAAGGGGGTTTTGGGTGTAGGGGGATGGGAGGAGAAAGTGTTGGAGGGAAGGGGAGTATTAGAGGGTGGAGGTGGGGGGAATAGAAGGAAGAGGGGGCTTTGGGTGTAGTAGGAGGTGTGGGGAAAGTGCTGGTGGGAGGGGGAGTGTTAGGGGGTGGAGGTGGGGATGTAGAAGGAGGAGGGGGCTTTGGGTGTAGGGAGAGGGGAGGGGAAAGTGTTGGAGGGAAGGGGGAGTGTCAGAGGGTGAAGGTGGGGGATGTAGAAGGAGGAGGGGCTTTGGGTGTAGGGGAGGAGAGGGGAAATTGCTGGAGGGAGGGGGAGTGTTAGAGGGTGGAGGTGGGGGATGTAGAAGGAGGAGGGGAGCTTTGGGTGCAGGAGGGGATGGAGGGGAATGTTAGAGGGTGGAGGTGGGTGATGTAGAAGGAGGAAGGGGGTTTTGGGTGTAGGGGGATGGGAGGAGAAAGTGTTGGAGGATGGGAGTATTAGAGGGTGGAGGTGGGGGAATAGAAGGAAGAGGGGCTTTGGGTGTAGTAGGAGGTGCGGGGAAAGTGCTGGAGGGAGGGGAGTGTTAGGGGTGAAGGTGGGGGATGTAGAAGGAGGAGAGGGCTTTGGGTGTAGGGGGAGGAGATGGGAAAGTGTCGGAGAGAAGGGGAGTGTTAGAAGGTGGAGGTGGGGGATGCAGAAAGAGGAGAGGGTTTTGGGTGTAGGGGGAGGGGAGGGTGTTAGAGGGTGGAGGTGGGGATGTAGAAAGAGGAGAGGTTTTGGGTGTAGGGGAGGGGAGGGTATTAGAGGGTGGAGGTGGGGAGATGTAGAAGGAGGATGGGGGTTTGGGTGTAGGGGAAGGGGAGGGGAAAGTTTTGGGGGAGGGGAAGGTGTTAGAGGGTGGAGGTGGGGGGATGTAGAAGGAAGAGGGGCTTTGGGTGTGAGGAGGGGAAGTTTTGGAGGAGATGGTAGAGGGTGGAAAAGGGGGTAGAGAGGGAGGGGGATTGGTTGTAGTGAAAGAAGAAAAGTGTTGGAGGGGAGTTTAGAGGGCAGAAAAGGGGAGAAGAGGGGAAGGGGGACTGGGTGTAGTGGTAGAGGGTAGAGGAGGGAGGTAGAGGGGGAGGTGATTGGATGTAGGGGGATAGGGAGAAAGTATTGGGAGAGGGAGGGGAATATGGTAAAGGGTGGAGGAGGAGGAGGAGGAGGAGGAGTGGGTGTTAGAGGGATTGGTTGAGGGGGGGAATGGGGATGTGGGAGGGGTAAGGTTATTCCTCCAAGGGCTGTTAAGGGGAAAATGGAGACCTGCCGAAGAAAATTCCCTATAACTCGATATACACTTACAAGGCGGGTCAGGGAAGTAGGTGACAGCGCATATAGAACATGGACGTGAAATATGATCTTGCTTTAATTTAAGCATTGCATGAACGCCGAACGCATCCTGAGAAGGAACGGATAGATAGGGTGTGAGGATAGAATATTGGTAGAGACAGAGAGATAAACAAACAGATATAACACTGACGTTAAGTTTCCATCACAATAACAATTCGTTTTCATTCGTATTTTCTGTATGATTCCCTTTGTATTGTCAACCGTACGTTGGAATTGTATGAAAATATTTCCTTTTAAGTCAAAATTTACAGAATATATATGACAGTATTATTCTGTCCGCCCTCAGATCTTAAAAGCTTCTGAGGCTAGAGGGCTGCAAATTGATATGTTAATCATCCACCTTCCAATCATTAAACATACCAAATTGCAGCCATCTAGCCTCAGTAGTTTTTATTTTATTTAAGGTTAAAGTTAGCGATAATCATACTTCTGGCAACGACATAGGATAGGCCACCACCAGGCCGTGGTTAAAGATGCATGGGTCGCGGCTCATACAACATTATACTGAGACCACCGAAAGGTAGATCTATTTTCGGTGGCCTTGATTATGCGCTGTACAGAAAACTAGATTGCGCCAAAGAGACTTCGGCGCATCTTTTATTTATTTTTAATGAAGATAAGAATAAATATATTCTGGAATTCCTTTTGTAGTGTCATATGCACATTATATTTTGGAGTCGATAAAAATATTTCCCAAGTCAACATTTTGAGAGTATTTTGTATAATACAGTATAAGATTTTTTGTGCAAATAGGCTAAAGTAAATTTATTCTGCATTATCAGTTCTTAGCTCTCTTAATGTTACTTATATGTCATATGAATATTTAAATTTACGTTGAGAGATAGATTTACTTTTGTTTTTAGAAGTAGTCAAATCTTGATATGAAAAAAGATTATCATTCAACAAAGTGATACTCTTCCCATAGCGGCGTAGTACCGTCAGTGCACCTCATGCGGTGTACTGTAAGCATTACTTAAGGCTTGCCTTCGGCCCCTAGCTGCAACCCCTTTCGTTCCTTTTAATGTACCTCCTTTCATATTCTCTTTCTTCCATCTTACTTTCCTCAACCCTCTCCTAACAACTGATTCCTCCTGTTACACCTTTCAGACTTTTACTGTCTATTTCCGTTTCAGCGCCGAATGACCTCATAGGTCCCACTGCTTGGTCTTTGGCCTAAATTCTATATTCAATTCAATTCAAAGTGATACTGTGAAAAGATTGTAATGTCTATCGATTATTTATCCCGATGAATATATTATTCGATGCATCTTGCACAGAGTCGTAGGAGATTGTGAAGTGGCTACCGACAGTATTGTCAGATGCAATACTATTCGAATTTTTTGCTGTCTCAGTTGTACAAATTTATATTCATCCCACAGTATCGAGTATACAGTATTATCAAAATCTTACTGCTCGAACATTGATGATGGTCAATATTCAAAAATGTATAAGTTTCTGGTTTCAACAATCTCTGAATAAGTTTATCATGCAGTCAGTTCTCGCACCCTCTGAATTGCTGAAATAAAAAAAAAAGCTAAAATACAAAGTTGATATGGTGTGCATTAATAATAATAATAATAATAATAATAATAATAATAATAATAATAATAATAATAATAATAACTATTATTATTATTATTATTATTATTATTATTATTATTATTATTATTATTATTATTATTATTATTTTATTTTATTTAATTTCATTTTATTTTTATTTTTTACAGAAAAAATAACATGCGTATATAAAAGTATATTTTGCTATAATTATTCATAGGCATTCTCGCCCCCCTTCGGAACCGGCTTCGCACCCGTTTATGGGTGCTCGCACCCCCGGTTAAGAACCACCGACCTAGTGTGACGATGATTTGACACGGCGCTGACGAAACTTCCCGCCTTCTTTTCTTTATCGACTGCATTTGCCGAGGTTCATTTGACACGTCCAATCAGTGCAGTCAGTCTTCCCAACCCATAGATAATTAAGTTGGCTGTAGTTCCGGTGTTCCAGATTATCGTCTGGGAGCGAGGGTCAAGTCACGTTATTTTGGTGGAACTTGGCTGGAGAGAGTTGCTAATAAAGAACGTAGATTATTATTATTATTATTATTATTATTATTATTATTATTATTCAGAAGATGAACCCTGTTCTTATGGAACCAGCCCACCAAAGGGGCCACTGACTCGAAATTCAAGCCTTCAAAGAATATGGTGTTCATCAGGAAGAAGTAAGAGGAAGTAAAGGGAAATGCAGAAAGGAGAGGTCTCACTTATGAAAAAAAAATTAACCAAAAGATTAATAAACAGGTAAAAATGGTTTAAAATGCATCGTAAAGTTGTAAAGTCAATAGATCAGACGTTTGTAAAAGTTTTGGGCCAAAGCTTTATTTCTGTGGAATATTACCGCTGAACTGTTTAAGAACTCATATGCAAGTTGTATATGATCGTACTTTTAATTAGATTAAATTATATTTAGTATATTAGAGCTTTTTTGACGTAAATGCTATGCAGCATATGATTCTTTGTGCACTGATAATGGTGGTTATGAAGTTAATTTATTTTGCAAGGGAAATGTGAAGGTTATTCCGTAATCAGTTGAAGAAATAATCTCTAGAAATGAGACGTCTACAGTAAGATAAATAGGATAGATGGTGGATGCATGAAGACCTTTCCACCCACACACACGCACACACACACAGCTATAGAGAGAGAGAGAGAGAGAGAGAGAGAGAGAGAGAGAGAGAGAGAGAGAGAGAGAGAGAGAGGGTACAACGAAAAAGTTATAGAAACGAACAAAAGATAATCAGAATACCTATGGACCTGAGGAGGCTCTCATTAAGATAGAGAGAGAGAGAGAGAGAGAGGTACAACGAAAAAGTTCTGGGAACTACAAAAGGTAATCAGAATACCTATGGAGCTGAAGATCTCACAGAGAGAGAGAGAGAGAGAGAGAGAGAGAGAGAGAGAGAGAGAGAGAGAGAGAGAGACAGAAAAGTTATAGAAACAGACAAAAGATAATCAGAATACCTATGGACCTGAGGAGGCTCTCATTAAGAGAGAGAGAGAGAGAGAGAGAGAGAGAGAGAGAGAGGTACAACGAAAAAGTTCTGGAAACTACAAAAGGTAATCAGAATACCTATGGAGCTGAAGATCTCACAGAGAGAGAGAGAGAGAGAGAGAGAGAGAGAGAGAGAGAGAGAGAGAGAGAGAGAGAGAGTACAACAAAAAGTTTTGGGAACGAAAAAAAAGATAATCAGAATACCTATGGAGCTGAGGATTCACAGGAGAGAGAGAGAGAGAGAGAGAGAGAGAGAGAGAGAAGAGAGAGAGAGAGAGAGAGCACAACAAACAGTTTCCGGAACAT
>NC_089757.1:34893264-34903264 GCF_040412425.1 Macrobrachium rosenbergii | reverse complement strand
AGTGAATGGCAGCATCAGTGGAATTGATTTTATATATGGTATTTTCAATTATTCTTATTATTTTCTTCTCATCAGGGCTGATGTTTGCTAATAACTGCCCGATGCTCATAGTCTAAGTAAGGAATATATATATATATATTTTTTTGTAGGTTAATTAACCTACATAAAAAAAACTCCTTACCCAGACTATGAACATAGGCCCTGAGAGAAGAAAATAATAAGAATTGAAAATACCTTATATATAAAATCAACTCCACTGATGCTGCCATTCCCTTTAAAAAAGACTTTCTTGAAAGAGTCTGCTACCTTCATATATTATTATTATTATTATTATTATTATTATTATTATTATTATTATTATTATTATTATTATTATTGCTGTTCCGTTGGTGATATTCTTTATTGTTCATTTGTTCATTGAAACCTAGGCAAATTATCTCCCTTTCTTTTGAATAAGAATAATATGTTGTCTATAAGTGTTTTGTCTTTTATTAGCATAAACAGTATGTTACACGCTTTTCAACTATTCCATAAAAAAAATCACTTTTCTTTTACTGTACCTCCATTCATATTATCTTTCTTCCATCTTGCTATCCACCCTCTCCTAACAATGATTTCATATGCAGCTGCGAGGTTTTCCTCCAGTTACACCTTTCAGACCTACTTACTCTCAATTTCCTTTCCAGCGCCGAATGGCCTCTTATGTCCCAGTGCTTGGCCTTTGGCCTAAACTCTATATTCCATTCCATTCCATTCCATAAAATAATATCAAGAAAAGGATGTTGCCTTAAAGTAATATTAAGAAAAGGATGTTGCTTGTATGCAACAGGTTTAATACAATGCTTCTAAGCCATAATAATCTTTGTAGGCATTTATAGTATGTGCAAATTGAAGTAATTTTCAATTTGGGATTTTATCTCGTTTAGATTACTTACGGTTTTTGAAGTTATGTTGGAATCTCATGTATTTTTCTTAAGACATCTTTTTATTAGTGGAAAGGCGCTAATAGCCTTCGTAATCATGGAAGTTAAGGGGAATTTTCCCTATGCAGTGCTAAGGACCTTTTCCAAAGTTTTGTCGCTGTTCAAGGCTAACGCGTCGTTTCATCTCATCGTCTCAGCAGGGAAACAATCATCATCTTTTTTTGCCCGTGATCACTTTTATTCCATTTGCAGCTACGTGTCCATTCTTTGAGTCTGTTTCCTACTCCACCTCCTTCTTCTCCTCTTCTTCTTCCTCTTCCACTTCCTCTTTCACTGCCTCTTCCTCTTCCACTGCCTCTTCCTCTTCCTCCTCCTTCTTCCACTTCCTCCTTCATTGCCTCTTCCTCTTCCACTGCCTCTTCCTCTTCCTCTTCCTCTTCCACGTCCACTTCCACTGCCTCCTTCTCCTCCTCCTCTCCTCTTCCACTGCCTCCTCATCCTCCTCCTCCTCCTCCTTTCCTCTTCCACTGTCTCTTCCTCATCTCCTCTTCCTCCTCCTCCTCCTCCTACTCCTCTCCTCTTCCTCTTCCACTGCCTTCTCCTCCTCCTCCTTCTTCTCCTCTTCCAGTGGCTCCTCCTCTTCCACTGCCTCTTCCTCCTCTCCACTTCCTCCTCCTCCTCCTCCTACTCCTCTCCTCTTCCTCTTCCACTGCCTCCTCCTCCTCCTCTTCCAGTAGCTCTTCCTCTTCCACTGCCTCCTCCTCCTCCTCTCTTCTTCCTCCTCCTCTATATCCTTCTCTTCGTCTCTCTCTCCCTCTCCCTCTCCCTCTCTCTCCTCATCCTCCTGCTCCTCCTCCACGCTCATAGAACTTGATTCGAGTGAAGATCCGGTTAGCGGCCTTGTTTCATAATCTTAAAGACATACAGGGCGAAGCAAGCCAAGGGCATCTCCCCTTCTCTGCTTCCGGGAGGAGGCGGCGGTGGTGGTCAGTTTATGGGCGGCGTGGGCGATGGACCTCGTGTCCGGAGTGCTTGGCGGGAGGCCTCTCTCTCTCTCTCTCTCTCTCTCTCTCTCTCTCTCTCTCTCTCTCTCTGTAGGCTTTGGATGGTTTTCTTATGAAGGGACCGTAGACTCAGCAGAGTTTGACCAACGCTCTCTCTCTCTCTCTCTCTCTCTCTCCAGGCTTTGGATGGATTTTCTTATGAAGGGACAGTAGACTCGATTAGAGGTTGACCATCATTTCTCTCTCTCTCTCTCTCTCTCTCTCTCTCTCTCTCTCTCTCTCTCTCTCTTCTCAGGTCTTTCGATAAAAACTGACCAAAATTTTTTTCCTATGTTTAACTAAATACAGAACTCACTTTTTATCGTGATAAATTATTATAGCTAATAAGACGAAGGGAAATGATATTGCTTCCATAATCCACGTTAAATTCAATATGCATTTGTCAGATTTTTTATTGATAGAGTATGACCTTTATCAGCAAAGTCATGTTAATAAAGAAAGATATCTCTAATATCTCTAAAGGAAGAAAAACTTGTAAAGATAATTGATAATACAGGAAAGATAATTGATAATATAGGAGAGCTTTCGAAATACGAAAAAAGTCCATCTGCATCCATTAAAAGAAAATGGTGTCCGGAAGCCAATGCACATAGGACCCCGGGGTGGGGGCGGTGGGGTGTGTACCGCGAGGGTGGGAAGAGGATAGGGGGTGGAGAGAGATAGGCGAGGAAGGGTAAGGGTAGGGTTCTTTGAATATGGGTTTGGGTGGTGGCAGACGGAGAGGGGATGCAATAGTGAATTTGAGGGGAACAACAGAGAATGTGGAATTTCCAAATGGAGGGGTCACTTATATATATTCTTATAATAACCCCCCCTTTTTTTTGCAGCTGGATGGGAAATAGTTACTTACCACATTTGTCTTATACTGATTGATATCGTCCCGTTTTCCTTCTTCTTCTCTTTATTATTATTATTATTATTATTATTATTATTATTATTATTATTATTATTATTATTATTATTATTATTATTATTATTATTATTATTATTATTCATAAAAATCTCATGAAAGCATGAGTAATTAAAATGGTGAAGAAATCCAATATGGTTTAGGTGTAAATATATGTTTTTATTATATATTTGCACCTACGACATTATGGATTTCTTCACCAATATTATTATTATTATTATTATTATTATTATTATTATTATTATTATTATTATTATTATTATTATTATTATTATTTGTTGTTGTTGTTATAAGATCAATACGCACAATGCAGCGACCCTTTATAACAGGACATGCTTAAGAGAGGGTCTACTTCCTTCTTTTTTTATTATTATTATTATTATTGTTGTTATTATTATTATTATTATTATTATTATTATTATTATTATTATTATTATTATTTTGTTAAATAAAATCCACAATTATATAGTAAACTATATTACTATGTAATATTACAAAATTTTATTACACAGATTGTTTTTCACGAGATTGTGAATTTCTTAGCATTATTATTATTATTATTATTATTATTATTATTATTATTATTATTATTATTATTATTATTATTATTATTATTATTATTATTATTTTGTGCGACGAATATAACAATCGAGTCACACAGAACAGATTTCCTTCGAAAAATAAAATTAAAAAACTTTACATTTATGCAGTACAAGATATTAATCTCGATCTGCATATTCGCGATCTCATTCATTTGAAAGTTTTAACAGGTTTCATTTCACAGACAAGGAAGAGGGGTATCAGATGGATCAAATAATTGATGGGGGGAATAACCAGAGATATACTCTTATAATCGATAATAGCTTGGAAAAGGAAGGTGAGGACTTTGAAAGGAATTAATCTGGAAGTAAAAAATCTCTCTCTCTCGCTCTCTCTCTCTCTCTCTCTCTCTCTCTCTCTCTCTCTCTCTATGATCAGCAATAGCTTAGAGAAAGAAGCCGAGCATTTGGAAGGACTTAATTGAGAAATTGCATCTCTCTCTCTCTCTCTCTCTCTCTCTCTCTCTCTCTCTCTCTCTCTCTCTCTCTTTCCTATGATCAGCAATAGCTTAGAAAAGAAATGAGCACTTGGAATGAATTAATTGAAATTGCATCTCTCTCTCTCTCTCTCTCTCTCTCTCTCTCTCTCTCTCTATCTCAGCATGATCAATAGCAGAGAAAAGCCGAGCACATGGCAGGAATTAATGAGAATTGCATCCCTCTCTCTCTCTCTCTCTCTCTCTCTCTCAGGATCTGCAATACCTATATGAAGAAGCCAAGCTCTTGGAATGAATTGAATTTTAAAGTGCTTATCTCTCTCTCTCTCTCTCTCTCTCTCTCTCTCTCTCTCTCTCTCTCTCTCTCTCTCTCTTTCGTGTATATATATGTAGGAACACAAACAAAGATACTATAAGCCTACTTATGTTTGTGTGTGCATTTGTGTGTTTGTAGATGTATCAGCGGGCATTCATGCTTGGTTTGTTTTATCACGTTGTTTATAATAGGAATATTCATATGAATTAGCCACAACATACAAAGATCAACTGCTCACATAAGTATTGTTCAACAATCATCAACTCTGCAATCTCTTACTTATCCTTCGGTTGTTGTTAATTATAATTATATATTAACATTCGAATGATTATGGCAAACTACCCCTCTCCCCTTCTCCCTACCCACTCAGTATGTAACAGGGGTGGGGTGGGGCAAGGATTTGGTAGTTAGACATAGGTCCAGAAAGGTAGAAGGGAGCAAGAGATCGTGCAGGCGGGGGAGGAGTGGATAGGAGGGGGTAGGGGGAGGAGGGGAAAGTATCGGAGGGGTGGGGGAGGGAAGGGGAGGTGTTTAGTGTTTATTGCAAGCAAAGACGTTGTCAAATGATAGTGTGCAGACATTTGTTATGCACGGCTGTCAGCTTGTACATAACCCGTGTGATACGCCCTTATTGCTTTCGCTTTGTTGGGGAAGGTCTCGTCATTGAATCTGGCTAACTTATTATCATAATATTGTGGTTTGATTGCATCAGTGTGTCTTGAGTCTCTGTTTCGTCGAAGCCTGGTGATGGACTGGTGAAAACAATCTTTGTTAGATATGCATGCCTGTGGTTAGAATATCGTTCGCTTATTTTGAATGAAGGTTTTGAATAAATTTTGAAATTGTGATATTATATTAATATTAGTACTGTAATAATCTTTGTTATTGTAGATTCAAATACTCGTACACTTTGTCAGAGAACTGCACATTGTACATATGCAGTGAGCTTTTAATATTCTCAGTGAGCAAAATAAAATGTTTTTATGCTGAAATTGATCACCAGTGAAATTAAAAAAAAAGGGTGGAAGTGGGAATATTTAACAAAATGGATCAAATTTTTGAATTTTAGGAGGAAGGAAAGAAAGAAAGTGATGGCTGGACGAGTGGAAGAGGTAGTTGCAAAAAATGACTTCGAACTTTCAGGAAGTATGAGTGTGTGCAAAACGCAAATACATACAAAAGCTGTAACTATCCGTCCTTGTAATTTACCTGTTTATTTTTATCATAGAAACTTACAGTTCATATTTGATAATTACCCTCTTCACCATACATCCTCAGCGGTCTCCTACATTGCCTCCTTGTCAGTTCTACCATAAACTCTTTTCTAGTTTTATGTATGTCATGTTCCCTCATTAATGTTTACTTTCAGAGTTCTTGCACAGCTATTTCATAACCAGCAGTTGATCCGCGCATTATCTTCCATGCATAATTCCAAACCTCTTCGCCATGTATCATTTTGACATGTGTCTTCTGTTTTTTTATTGAAAGTTTTTAATACATGGAAACATTTCAACAAGGTTATCTCTATTTTTATCTACTCCAGGCTCTCTGGTACTACAATTACTCCATCTCTTTCTGAAATTCGTACATTTGCTTTAAAATCATCCAGCATCACCATCCTTTTTCGTTTTACAAAACAGCCAGGAGCAGGCAGACAGTTTTGTTTCTGGTCCACGAACACTTATTGTCACATCTTTTATTTAACCAGAATCAGTTTTCCTAACACATTTCCTCTTTACTAGTCCTTACAATTACCTTTCTCCTTTCTTGTTCTGAAAACACCGCCCTTTCGCTTTTGTCTAACCAAATTCCCTACCATCCATCTTTTTGTCCTTATTCAGACCAACTGTCATACAATCTATATATATATATATATATATATATATATATATATATATATATATATATATATATATATATATATATATATGTGTGTGTGTGTGTTTGTGTGTGTGTATATATATATATATATATATATATATATACTGATGCACCTCATGCAGTGCACTGTAGGCATTGCTTAAGGTTTTTTGCAGCGTGCCTTCGGCCCCTAGCTGCAACCCCCTTCGTTCCTGTTACTGTACCTCTTTTCATATTCTCTCTCCCATCTTACTTTCCACCTTCTCCTGACAATTGATTCATAGTGCAGCTGCTTTGAGTTTTTTCTTCTGTTACACCTTTCAGCCTTTTACTGTCAATTTCCGTTTCAGCTCTGAATGACCTCATAGGTCCCAGTGCTTGGCCTTTGGCCTAAAATCTATATACAGTTCAATTCAATTCAGTGCACATCCAGAACCCAAAAACGTAATGAATTGTTCCTTCTCTTGAGGTATTTCTGAAAAAGCAATGGTTATACAATTCGAAACTTCATGGACATAACCATTTGGAGACATTAACACTAAGCAGAGTGTCTGTGATTGCTACAGCTGGCGTCTTCTAGGAGGCGACTAGTTGAATTGAATGTAGAATTCAGGCCAAAGGCCAAGCACTGAGACCTGTGAGGTCATTCAGGGCTGAAACGGAAATTAACAGTAAAAGGTTTGAGAGGTGTAACAGGAGGAAAACCTCTCAGTTGCACCATGAATCAATTGTTAGGAGAGGGTTGAGGAAAGTAAGGTAGAAGAAAGAGAATATGAAAGGAGGTATCGTAAAAGGAACGAAAGGAGATGCAGCTAGTGGCCGAAGGCACGCTGCAAATAACCTTAAGTAATGCCTACGGTGCACCGCATGAGGGGCACTGATGGGTCTACCATCCTACGGGGAGGAGGCAGCTAGTCAATGCTTTGTGCTTCAATGGAAGAGGCTCTACCTTTTGCGAGAAAATTCCTCCCACCAAAGTGTCTATTCAAAAGATGATCATATAAGAAGAATATTTAACATTTTCTTTTTATCCATCTCTTTATGTCTTTTATTTTTACGGAGTTTACAAGTCTTCCCTCATATAAAATCAACTGCACGAAAGTTGTTTTCAAGTTTGACCCAGACAGAAAGCGACAGAAATAAATCGGCACTTCGCTGATGACAAACATCAAACGGAAGAAAGACGTAAAAATATAATTACCATATCGAACTCGGGAGACAAACAGACAAATTAATAACGCAAACAGATAAACAAACTAACAAATAAATGAAATAAAAGAGCGAGGCGGGGAAAAGAGAGAGGAGAGGAAAACGCTAACGAATGCGGGTTTGCAAAATAAATGAACAAGCGGACGAGAAGTAATAAAACTCTGGGCTGTCAAACTCTCCCGCTGGCGCAAAATGAGACTTGTCGAAGCATCTGAAGAAAAATTGCTCGAATATGCTTAATGTTGTTGGCGGTGGTGTTGTTGGTGTTCCATTTTGGGGAGGAGGGAACCCTCCCTTGGGAGAAAAGGAGGGGGGGGTGGTGGGGTTGGGGAGAGAGGAGGAAAAACTTTTCCAAATGGAAATTACAAAACATATTGGATACATTTATTCGAATATTAGAGAGGTGTAAGCTTCTTTTTTTTTTGTACGGACTTGGAACTTTTGAATGGTTTTTGAATGACAGGTTTTTATATCTTAGACATGGTTTTTCTTTTTTGTTTCCTTTATCCATGGGTCTGTACTTTAAAGGCATCATAATGTTGTATTTATATTCTTAAACCCACAGGATTACAAATATATATATATATATATATATATATATATATGTATATGTGTGTGTGTGTGTGTGTGTGTGTGTGTGTGTGTATGTGTGTGATGCAAGGCTGGGATAGGAAAGACCGTTTTATAGTGTGCGTATGCAATTCAGGAATAGAAAACCATGAAATTGAAAGAGAACGCTTTTGGTAGGGTACAAATCTGTGCCTTGTTGGGTTTGGAGAATAAATGAAAGGGTAGATGTGCTAGGCGGGTCCAATGCAAAAGTAGGTAGCAGAGAAAAAGATGAAGATTGGTAGTTATGGAGTTCCTGGAGGGAATAAGAATAGAGAGAACCTTATGAAAATACGTCTTGAAAGCAGTTTGACTGTAGGAAATACAGGGTTTTCAAAGACTGCATAAGGTGACAATGGAGAGATTATTGGCCATGATTAAATGAAAAGAGGCAGAGAAGTAGCTATGTAAAGTCCCTTGATTGATTCATAGGGAAAAGAGGAGTAATTTGGGCGAAAGAAGTTAAGAAGATCAAATAAAAATAGTAGGTGGTGAGGTGAAGAAATAAAGGCTTAGTGGGGAAGTACAAGATTTTTTTTTTAGGCTTGAATGAAAACAGCGTTGTAAAAATGTCTGAAAAAATTTTGTCTCAGGTACAGGTATTTAAAAAAACATTCATAGTATACTTGGGAGAGAACATTGTGATGAAAAGAGACTGAAAGATTGTGTTTATGCAGGTATGTGGAAGAGCAAGTCAATGGTTGAAGGATTTGAATAGGAAAAATTATGATATATATATATATATATATATATATATATATATATATATATATATATATATATATATATATATATATATATGTGTGTGTGTGTGTGTGTGCGTGTGTGTGTGTGGTTGTGACAAGTGAGTTTGATGTGTAGAAGTAGTGATAAAAACATATAAGGAGAAAATGGAGGAATTCTAGGCAATTGCTTAAGATACGAAGGTGGAAGGAGTAGATGAAGAATTTGCAACATTCCATGATGGATTCTTAGGGGAACACAACAGAATTATGTGCAAAGTTCTGGGACTGAAAATTGATTTGGAATGGTGTGTAGAATGGGTAATGTTTACTGGTGGCAGTGAAGAGAAGAAGTTGAGAGTATATGTTATGGATGATGATAGGTTGAAAGAAGAATGAATCCTAGAACAAGTGAAGCAGGGAAGGCAGCGGGACGTATGCAAAAGATTTGCCAGTCAAGTTAAATGTCGATTTAAACCAAAGTTGTGTTGTATATGAAGTGATTACTGAGCCTACTCTCCTTCATGAAAGTAAAAGTTGGAGGAAAGAAGATATAGATTAATAGCTAAATTAGTATTCATAGAGTAGAAGGAATGAAATGGC
This sequence comes from Macrobrachium rosenbergii, assembly GCF_040412425.1. Lineage (NCBI taxonomy): Eukaryota > Metazoa > Arthropoda > Malacostraca > Decapoda > Palaemonidae > Macrobrachium > Macrobrachium rosenbergii. The sequence goes on along the minus strand of NC_089757.1, from coordinate 34,894,012 downwards.
AAGACATGTGGTGATATAGAGAATCACGAGAAAGCTTTGCTTAGGTACAAAGATAAATCATAGGATTCTAAGGCGGTTAGATAACAGAGAAGGGACGGCGATTGTGATAAGAGTGTATAAATGTGAAAAGTATGAGGAAGGGGGAAGAGTCAGACCTAGGAACTGCTGGATAGACTGAAACAGAAGAGACACTGGAATGGAAATACCTTGAAATCATGGAATGGAGAAAGTGCGCTTAGTATAGAGGATAGTGGAGCAGTATGTGTAGTGGTATTTTATACACTGCTGTTTTTTTTCCTTATTGATAATTTTATCATTTGTAGTCTCTGTCTGCTGTTTTTTTTTTATCCAGCTATCATCTTATTAAATCAAGTACGTGTTTATCTTATCTTAACCTTCGCATTGCTTATCTAAAGAGACCCCATGTGTCTGCCGTTCCATGCATACTTGACTGAGCTGTCGTCAGAGACCCATTTGCTAGAGATTCGTGGAACTAATGGCCTTGCTTAGCTGTTAGTATGCAGCTAATGAAAACCACATTTTGGCTTCTTAATCATCCCTGTCTTTAAGGGATTAGGAACGCGTCGTTTCGAGTGTTACTCAACCCAGGAGTAGTTTTATCTTAGTTTTATTTTTGTATACAATACAAAATTTATTTTTGGATAGTCTTGTCTTTTAATAGCGATAGCTTTGCAATAAGCTCTGCTTTGAATTCGGGGCAATGTTTTATGTAGGTGAAATGGTTGAA
>NC_089757.1:34885764-34888264 GCF_040412425.1 Macrobrachium rosenbergii | reverse complement strand
TTTTCACTTATTGACAAATTCATCCTTTTTACAATTATAACCACACACTGCACAACACTCCTGCAAATACTCAATTATAAAAACATACATTTCAATCCCAGAAATCTTGGTAATTCAGAAGTTTTATAACCCCCTAATTTTAGGTTCTCTGCATAAGAAATCGTGCGCAGTTCACCCGCAGCTTGCATCATAAATCATGCAATAAACAACGATGAATCTGGTAATATACTCTGTATATATCTTCTAAATCGCCCGTTGCTTGCAACGTATAATTTGTTACTGTTGTGGAAGGGATCGTTAGCTTGTTGCTGACTTGTGTTTCGCTCAGAGATTTGGTTGCTCTTGGCTGGTATATTTTTCAAGACACCTTAACCTTCGAATATATATTTTTTTCGTTTTTGTTGTAAATGATCGGAGTTTTATTACCAACCCCTCTGGACAGATTCAGCTAAATCGTATTTTATTAGCAATACTATAAATTTCGATTTTTTTCGTGATAACTATAATCGTCTCGTATGTGTGTGTGTGTGTGTATTTGTTGAGTTCTAAACTTACTTACCAGGCAGGCATCCTCAATCCTCGTACAAGCCTTTGCACCCACTGATATTTTAGATTATTTCAGAAATGGACCATTAAAACAACAACAACAACAACAACAACAAACAACAACAACAACAACAACAACAACAATAATAATAATAATAATAATAATAATAATAATAATAATAATAATAATAATAATAATAATAAAGATTTTGATTTACTTCATAATTTGGTTTTACGTGACCTTCCAGGTAAGCACATCATCCAAACCTTTCCATATGAATCATACCTGAAAACTCCTTTAATAGTAAGACCTGTAAACCCAACAAATAGAACCTGAGCCCAGTGACAAACGAGGAAGGAAGAGAAACACACACAAAAAAAACAAAAAAAAAAAAATCGCGGGCGATTAAAAAGACGGCAGCCGAAGAAATGCAACTGAGACTTACGCGAACATTTATCCCTGCGAAAAAATAAAAGAGAGAGGAATATTGGGAAGCCATATATATACGTTTCCTCTGGAATGGCGTCCTAAACCTTTAATGCATCCTTGGACACGTGGAGAGAGAGTCTCTCCGGTCCTTATTTAACAATTTTCGGAAGGGCAATTAATCTAGGGGGTGGGGTGGGGAGTCTGGGGACGTCTGTTGATCCCCTCTCGGAGTCGCTGTTTAAAGAACAGGTTTCCATTGGGGTTGTTTACTTATTTTTTCCTCTCATGGAACGTTTGTTTATTGCTCTCGCGGAACGTTTGTTTTTGCTCTCTCGGAACGTTTGTTTTTGTTCTCTTGGAACGTTTGTGTTTCCTAGAAGGATCATTTTACTCTCTTGAGAACGTTTGTGTTTCCTCTCCTAGAACGTTTATTTTTGCTCTCTTGAAACGTTTGTGTTTCCTCCATGGAAGGTTTGTTTTTGGTCTCCCTAAACGTTTGTGTTTCCTCTCCTAGAACGTTTGTTTTTGTTCTCTCGGAACGTTTGTGTTTCCTAGAACGATCATTGTACTCTCTTGAGAACGTTTGTTTTTGCTCTCTTGGAACGTTTGTGTTTCCTCTCCTGGAACGTTTGTTTCTGCTCTCCGAAACGTTTGTGTTTCCTCTCCTAGAACGTTTGTTTTTGTCCTCTTGGAACGTTGATGTTTCCTCTCCTAGAATGTTTGTTTTTGCTCTCTCGAAACGTTTGTGTCTCCTCCCCTGGAACGTTTGTTTTTGCTCTCCCCAAACGTTTGTTTTTCCTCTCCTAGAACGCTTGTTTTTGTTCTCTTGGAACGTTTGTGTTTCCTAGAAAGATCATTTTACTCCCTTGAGAACGTTTGTTTTTGCTCTCGCGGAACGTTTGTGTTTCCTCTCCTGGAACGTTTGTTTTTGTTTTCATGGAACGTTTGTGTTTCCTGTCTTAAATAGTTTGTTTTCCTCTCTCGGAACGTTTGTGTTCCCTCTCCTGGAACGTTTGTTTTTTCTCTCTTGAAACGTTTATGTATCCTCTCCTAGAATGTTTGTTTTTTCTCTCTTCAAACGTTTGTGTTTCCTCTCCTGGAACGTTTGTTTTTTCTCTCTTGAAACGTTTGTGTATCCTCTCCCAGAACGTTTGTTTTTTCTCTCTTGAAACGTTTTTGTATCCTCTCCCAGAACGTTTGTTTTTGCTCTCTCGGAACGTTTGTGTTTCTTCTCCTAGAACGTTTGTTTTTCTCTCTTGAAACGTTTGCGTTTCCTCTCCTAGGACGTTTGTTTATTCTCTCTTGAAACGTTTGTGTTTCCCCCCTGCAACGTTTGTTTTTGCTCTCCCTAAACGTTTGTGTTTCCTCTCCTAAAACGTGTGTTTTTTCTCTCTTGAAACGATTGTGTTTCCTCTCCTAGAACGTTTGTTTTTTCTCTCCTGAAACGTTTGTGTATCTTCTCCTAGGACGTTTGTTTTTTCTCTCTCGAAACGTTTGTGTTTCCTCTCCTAGAACGTTTGTTTT
>NC_089757.1:34868264-34883264 GCF_040412425.1 Macrobrachium rosenbergii | reverse complement strand
ATATACATTTATATATGTGTATGTATGTATATATATATACATATCTATATATATGTGTGTGTATGAATAAACACTCACTCACACAATGTATATATATATATATATATATATATATATATATATATATATATATATATATATATATATATATATGTGTGTGTGTGTGTGTGTGTGTGTGTGTGTGTGTGTGTTTGTGTGTGTGTGTGTGTGAGAGACAGACAGACAGACAGGCTAAAGGAAAGAAAGTGTATATGCAAACGAGTGGTCATGATTTGAATCTGTGTAAGTGTACTGTAGATTTCGATGTATTACTCATGCGAAATTCTAAGTCGTGAAATACAAAAAAAAAAAAAGTTTCCTAGTACCAAAAATTTGCAAATACAAGGTCAAAGGTCAGTTGAATTTAAAGGTCCTAAGTACTCGAACAGTTCCCTATCATTTTGTGAATAGGGAAAGAAAATAACTTATCATTTTGTGATAAGGTTTTTTTTCTATAATGATTATATAAAACATATTTTGATCGAAATTTAATCAGAAGCTCATAAAAGAAATTGTCAACACAGCATCCCCTTAAAAAAAATCCAGGGGCTAGGCCTTCCCGTCAATCAAAACGCGCGTGCGTGCACGCGCGCTAGTATCACCAAAAGCGTGTGCGTTCCCTCCGAAGGGGAATGATCGCCTACGGAGGGGATTGGGGAGGGCGGGGGGAAAGGGGAATTAAGCCAGCAGCACGAGGCCCTTGAATAGCGACTAAAAAGGCCCCCGCGAAGGAAAATACTCGAGTACCCCCATAGATTTTCCCGCCGGGTAATAAATCAAGCGAGATTCATAAATCGTGGGAAGCACTGGCGACCTCTCTGTTCCTGGAGACTTAGATGGATCTGTTTACACCGCCAGATTGAAGTTTGGGCTCGATAATCCATCAGTGGAGGGATCGTCGCGCCCGCCCCCTCTCCTCCCCAACTCCACCATCTCCTTCTCCCTTTCCTCTTCCCCCCTAACTCCTTTGCAAACCCTCTCCTCCTCTCTCTCTCTCTCTCTCTCTCTCTCTCTCTCTCTCTCTCTCTCTCTTTGCACCCCCACCCCTCCTTTTTCCCTTTCTCTTTAGTTCTTCGTCCCTTTGCACAAGACCCTACCTGACCCCTCCGCCTCCTCCTCCTCCTCCTCCTCCTCCTCCGCCTCCTCCTCCCTCCTCCTCCTCCTCCTCCCTCCTCCTCCTCCTCCCTCCCCTCCTCTCCCTCCCCTCCTCCTCCTCCTCCTCCTCCTCTCCTCCCCCTCCTCCTCCCTCCTCCTCCTCCTCCTCCTCTCTCCTCCTCCTCCTCCTCCTCTCCTCATTTCTCCCCTCATCTCCCTCTTGCATCCACCACCTCCCTTCTCCCTCTTCTCTTTCTCTCCTTCGTCCTTTTGCACAAGACCCTACCTGACCCCTCGCCTACTCCTCCTCCTCCTCCTCTTTTTCTTCTTCTTCTTCTTCTTCTTCTTCTTCTTCTTCTTCTTCTTCTTCTTCTTCTTCTTCTTCTTCTTCTTCTTTTTCTCCTTCTTCTTCTTCTTCTTCTTCTTCTCATCTCTCTCTTCGCATCCCCCTTCCTCTTCATCAACTTTCTCTTTCTCTCCTTCGTCCCTTTGCACAAGACCCTACCTGATCCTCTCCTCCTCCTCCTCCTCCTCCTCCTCCTCCTCCTCCTCCTCCTCCTCCTCTTTGCATCGTACTCCCATCCCCCTTCTCTTTCTCTTCTTCTTCGTCCCTTTGCACAAGACCCTACCTGACCCCTCACCTCCTCCTCCTCCTCCTCCTCCTCCTCCTCCTCCTCCTCCTCCTCCTCCTCCTCCTCCTCGTCTCAATGTTTCCCCCAAAAGTTTATCTTCTAGTCTTTCTTTTCTTCCTTTACCTCACTTCCCTTTCCAGAATGTTTTTTGTGTGTGTATGTCGCCCTTTTTTTATAAGAAAAACTTATGTATTCTCTTGTATTATTATTCGTCTTAACTTCGTTGGCTTGAATTATTCATTTTTAAGATGATAAAATTATGTATCAGTCTTATTTTTTGACATTTTCATCTCATTTGATCCCTGGCCATTCAAATTCCTGATTCCTGGGTTATTGTTTTGTGCACAAACCCTCGTTACTTAAACATTCATATTCTGAACAGTTGTTAATGGATGGAGATATATAGCATTCTTTGGTATGTTTTCAATAACATTTGTAAAATGGAGTAATGGCTATTCTTCACTACTCTAAAATCAAGAAATACGGTTTGTTAGTTATTCAGCATAGTTTCATTTCCTCTCACTCACTTTTCAAAGCCCTCTCATTTTTTCATTTTTTTTTGGGGGGGGAGGCTGCCTATTTGTGCGTGTCTCGTTACTTATCATCATTACTTAATTGAAAGAACCTCGTGAAATGTTATTTCATAATGTAGTAACTCCTTCAGCTACCAAGTATATATCTTTCGCCTCGTTTTTACTGGAAGGCATTGGTGATAGAAAAATGACAACTTTCAAGTCTCCGCAACGTTCATTACCAGTAATCAGAAATCATAGACAGTAATGTGATATAATAAAATTACAATTGCTATTGCATAATTTGCTTTGCATGTCATAGTTATTTATTAACTTGAATTGAAATAGACTGTATTATTATGAATGTTATTCAGGAGATGAACCCTTTTCAGATGGAACAAGCCCACATGGGCCACTAACTTGAAATTCAAGCTTCTAAAGAATATGGCGTTCATATGTAGACCTCAACTCACTGTTGCCCACCACTAAAGAAATCTTGAAGTAATCCTAAAACATATCCAACCACGCCAAGTTTATATATATGAGTGCCTTGTGATTTTACTAAATCGACAGCAGCACTAAAATCTATTTGAATTACTTTACACTCAAAACCCTTATCAAGGTCCTCTTGCAAATGGCATGTCAAATCTGAAAGAGCATTGCTTATGTGTGTGAGTGTGTGTGCAAAAGTTAGGTAATTTCTTTATGTAGCAGATTATTGAAATGAATCACGATTTCCAGAATCGTTACAAAGAATATTTACCAGTATTGCTTGTTTTAAAAAGCTGGAAAAAAATGAAACAAAATAATGACCCTCAGAAACAAAATTATTACCGGTGTTGCTTATATGTTAAAAAGCTAAAACGATTTGAAACAAAATAATGCACCCCAGAAACAAAATTATTGAAAGCGTTGCTTATTGATTATAAAGCTAAAAAGATTTAAAACAAAAAATAGCTCACCTCAGCCAGGATCATGCAAAGAGATAACGCAACTTGCAAAGCAGTTTTTCACCAGTTAAATTCAATTGTTATCTCTTGCGTCATTCTCTCTCTCTCTCTCTCTCTCTCTCTCTCTCTCTCTCTCTCTCTCTCTCTCTCTCTCTCCAGCAGTCATGGACGCTTATTAGTAATTTTTCATTTTCAGAGCTTTAACGAGTTCCGCAAATTCCAGGCGTCCCACCCCCTTTCCCCGCCCCCGCATCCCCCCCCCCGCGCCGGTCCGTCTCTTGTCTCTTTCACTTGTGAATTAACGAAATGAAGAGCGCCCGTGAAATGCGAGATTATAGCAAATGACGCCGATAAATCTAAATATCTTTTGTCTCGGGGCGAGTGTAGAGTTACCGGAAATGGAAACTAATGCGGGATACAACTATTTCAATTGCTGGACGTCCTTCGTAATTGGCCTTATCAGTCATTTGCAGTACGCGGCGGCGGCGGCGGCGGCAACGGTGCTCATATCTTGTTTATCCATGCAGGGGCAGACCGGAGAGAGAGAGAGAAGAGAAAGAAGAAGAAGAAGGAACTATCCATGCAGGCACAGAGAGAGGAGGAGACGAACGAACAGATATGCAGAGAGAGAGAGAGAGAAAGAGAGACAGACGACGGGCAGAGAGAGAGAGAGAGAGAGAGAGAGAGACGAACAGACAGACAGACAGAGAGAAGAGAGAGAGAGAGAGACAGACAGACAGACAGACAGACAGAAACAGAGAGAGAGAGAGACAGAGACACAGACAGACAGACAGACAGAGATAGAGAGAGACAGACAGACAGACAGACAGAGATAGAGAGAGACAGACAGACAGACAGAGAGAGCGAGAAACGGAGAGAGAGAGAGAAAGAGCGAGAAACGGAGAGAGAGAGAGAGAGAGAGAGAGAGAGAGAGAGAGAGAGAGCGAGACGAGAAACGGAGAGAGAGAGAAAGAGAGAGACAGAGAGAGTCGCGGGGAAAATTGTATTGTTGGGCTTTCACAAAAATGCCCCCGTGATGACGACTGCTTATAAATCTTTCTTTTTGGCCCCCCAAAAAATTTCATAGAAAACATGAAAAATGCCCGGATTAATGAGTTATCTTTCATGGTATGTTCACAGAGAATTTGACTCCGGAATGTTGCAGAGGGGGAAAAAACATTTTGGAATTTTGTTTTGTGCCCTGGCAAGGAGTTCGTTGTTTTTTTTTTTTTATTGGGCGGTTTTTCAATATTTTCTAAAAGTTCTGCATTTTTTTTACTCAATTCTCTTTTTGTTGTGGTTTTCATATTACGTTAATTATTCGTATTTTTGGCTTTCATATTATTGTAATTCATTTTTCTATGAATCTGTGTAGCTTATGAATATGATTTCCATGTGAATTTAAAGGTAATTCATTTTTCTTTATAGCTGTAGCGTTAATGGATATGATTTCCATATGAATTTGAACGGTATAATTATGGAATATTTTCACCTCTACGAAGATTTTTATTTAAAAAATTATTAATGTAGTGTTAAAGGTGATCATTAATCCAACATCTACCTTGTCTGCACTCTAATCTAGATTTTCATAATTTTCAGATGACCACGATTCCGGTGAGTGTTAAATCACATATATTGGGTGACCCAGATTACATCATTATATCTTGTATATTTATGTATTCCACAGTCATTTGTCATCACAAAGAAAGCATCAGTATCCCTTGTATTTATGTATTCCACAGTCATTTGTCATCACAAAGAAAACATCATTATACTTTGTATTTATGTATTCCACAGTCATTTGTCATCACAAAGAAAACATCATTGTACCTTGTATTTATCATTATACCTTTCATTTATGTATTCGGCAACCATATGTAATGAAAAAGAAACAAATTTTCATTGATTTACTCATTTGAAATCATTCTTGGCTTATGTATTCCACGAAGTTATAATATGTCATCACAAAGAAATAAACTTTCACTAATTACTAATTTCAAGTGATTCTTGGCAAACTGCCAGATTTCCACGTTAGTATGAATCAGTGAAGTATATTGACTCACCATTGATGTATCTGGGTCACCTGATGTATTTTCCAGTGGTAGACATGTCATCGATGTTGTTTGTGCAGGTATGTGCTATTGCCAATGTTGTTTCTCCATTGCTTGGTGCGCCATGTTGGTTTGTTTCACTCTGGCCCGTTCGTTCGACAGGATTATTTAAACGGATCGTTCATTGATGCGAGTAATTATAAATATATAAATATATGTAATATACATATATATATATATATATATATATATATATATATATATATATATACACACACACATATACAGTATATATGTAAATTAAAAATATGGTTCGCTAAAGTATCAGGTCGATCGTATTGACATGAAATGTTTCAAATATTATAGTCTTTCGTACAATGTTTGGCGTGTTTTTTAAATTTTTATTTTCAGTTTTTTTTTCTTTTTTATTGGGATGCGTTTGCACTCAGCGAATCATTTTTATGCCTCTGCCTAGGAGACTATCGTCGTGTTTGTCATCACGGTTGATAGTAATTATAATTATCCACTGGTTGCTCTAATTAGGCGTTCTCAGTTCAAAACAATTAATAAGTGTATTTACAGTGTATACCAGTGGTTCTTAACATTTTTATTACCACGCTCCCTCTAAGAGTTGGTCCTTCCCTCCCTGCCCCTCGCTCCTTGCACCTGTGAGTAAAATTCCCTCCCAGATTTAAAGGAAAATAAAAAAAAAGATAGAAAAAGGAGTGTTTTTATTCTTTTGGGAATGAATTACTTGATACTGCTTCTTAGCTACTAGATCCTGAATGCTTGGTTGAATGTTAAGAGAATAATGAATATAATTAGAGAATTTTTAATTTCTCCCAGGGGCTAACGGCCGCCGCCCCTGGAAATTGCTGACTCACCCCAGGTTAAGAACCACTGGTGTATACGGTTGATACTGGTTTCTAATTTTGATCTAATTTTCTTATGACGTTGTATTTGCAACTGATTGTCGTAACCTTCCTTGGGTAACGTTATTTAGCCGTAACTTAGGTTAAATAAGGAATTTTTTTTTTGTATGCAATAGCTCGATGTTCGTCACAGGAAGATTAGTTTCATTTCCACAATAGTCAAGCTATATTACATTGGTTTTTGAGCTGACACTGAGGTCTCTTGCTTATGTTTGAAGGTACACACGGCAAGAATTTCCGTAGAACTTAAAATTTGAAAACAAGAAGAATAATATGAAAAACAGCATCGTTCTTTGCTATAGTCTTGTAGATGTCTAAAAGGTATTGTGGTGTTCTCTGCGGAGTGACTTTGCTTAGTAGGGATACGTGCAGAGTGCTGCAGTGTGGAGGCTTTGGCCTGCTGTTTTTTCTGATTTAAAGCAATTTATTTTTTATACTTTCAAGTGTTTATTTATGTTTATCATTTGGATGAAAGGTTGGAAGTCTCTGAGGCATTTTTGGTCCAGGGGATAACATGGCGTAGCACCCTCCTTACAAACACTTCATTATTCCCACATGAAAGTTCCTTAATCAGTCGACCTTGTACTTCTTTCTTCTCTGGATCTGGGTCCTTGGTCGATGCTCCATCAAGTCCGGGTCGCATTTTCCCGAGATGTAGCCGAGTACCGGGACCTTTCGCTGAAAAAAGCGGGACGCCGTATCTTAAAAATTGACCATAAAATTTTCTTGAAAATAATCTCAGTATGTTCCCACACCCTAGTTACTCTATCGTTACCAATCTCCTAACCTAACCCAACCTAACCTAACCTAACCAACCTTACCTAGGGACATGGCCAAAAAACCGGACCTGGTGCAATACTAGCATGCATCTCAGGAATCTACGTCTAGATCCTGCTTGTAACTTACGATTCACACCACAACTTCGCTGAGTCCTTCCTTACGCTGTGGAAATGTTGAATGTGAGATCATTTCTGCTGGAAACTGTTTCCTGTTTCCACAGTTTAGGCCTGCCTGTAATCCTTCACTGACATACAGACCTACTGTAATTTATCTCATTACTCTCTTAATTGAGGATTATTCCTTCATCGGACATGAACTGTATTTATCTTTCAAAAATATATGTGACGTATATTTCGCACTAGGAATGCACTGACGAAACCGAATGGATTGGGCAGGGCCAAGAGAGACAAGATCTACCCCGTTGGGTGGAGTCGCCTCCCACCTGGGGTAACTACGTAGGCGATGATGTATCTTAGAAGTACCTGGTTATTGCGGCAATTCACCTGGTGACGCAATAAGGAGGTGAACAAAGCTCCGCCTACGTGGGGGATTTGGTGGGAAGTGAGCAGACCTTCTCTTTCTCTTGGCCTTGGGGTTGGGTAGATTTGGCAAAGATCGGAAAATGACACGAATTTTGCTCGATATTTGTTCACACTTGATTCTTGTCACTCATGTTCCTTTTTGTTATTGATCATTATATATATATATATATATATATATATATATATATATATATATATATATATATATATATATATATATATATATATATATATATATACATAAATCGTGACGCTTCAGACCCAGGCAATATACGCTGATAGAAATCTCGAAAGAAATGGAATTGAAGAATGAAATCATAAGCTTGATAATAATGGGAGAAAACACGAACACGTATATTTTGATATGGTCTTGTGTAAAGTCTTCTCTGTTTTACTTATTATATATTTATTTTTTGACAATGCCATTTCTTAGTGAAAACTGGAAGCGAATGAAAGCGATAGTTAACGGATTACTTTCTTTGCACTTTCCCAGACGCCACATTAAATGAAACAACTCAAAATTAGTGGAAACTATAGTAATATAATATATCCTTTAAATTTCTACAGAAACCACATTTAATGAAACAACCAAAATTAAAAATTAGTGGAAACTATAGCAATATAATATTTCCTTTGAAATTCCACAGAAACCACATTTTATGAAAAAACTAAAAATTAGCGGAAACAATAGCAATATAATATTCCTTTAAACTTCTACATAAACCACATTTAATAAAATAAAAAAAAGTCAAAATGAGCAGAACCTATTGCAATATGATATTTCCTTTCACCTTTCCTAGAAACCACATTTAATGAAAAATCTAAAACTAAAAATTAGTGGAAAATAATGCAATATAATACTTTATAATTCCACAGAAACCACATATAATGAAAAACTAAAACTAAAAACTATCAGAAACTATAGCAATATACCGCTTTTAAAATTCCACAGAAACCACATTAATGAAACAACCAAAACAAAAAATGAGTGGAAAAATAGCAATATAATATTTCCTTTCAGCCTCCCCAGAAACCACATTTATAAAAAAAAAAAAACTTTTTAAAAAACCTGGAAAAAGAAAATTGCAATAAAAAGTGGCGCCTCTTACGACCATCAAGAAACAATTTTGGAACCCAGCGGGGGTTGTACAGCGACCGTGAGGTTGTTTTTACAGAAGGATTCAAAAGTGATGAAGGGGTTGGGATGGCGGCTATTGTTGTCAGAGTAGTATTTCATTGCAAATTGCTTAGCAACATCCACGTTGCCTCCTGCAATGCATTGCAGCACTCCTTTTTTTTTTTTGTCCAGTGCCTGTGGCACGGAGGAGGAGGAGGAATGCTTCTCAGCCTGAGAAAGTTATATTTTTATTCGTTTTAGTGATGCAGCCCAAAGCCTTTGGGTAAATATAGCATCTTCAAGGGTTCTTCCATATTACAGAAAAAGATAAATAGATAAATAAACAAATAAGTAAATAAATGAATAAAATCAATACCCCAAAACGATTATGTAAATATAGCATCTTCAAGGGTCTTACATATCCCAGAAATAGGTAAATAAAAAAAAAAAAAAAAAAAAATATATATATATATATATATATATATATATATATATATATATATATATATATATATATATATATATATATATATATATATATATATATATATATATAAATAGTCCAAAACCATTATGTAAATATAGGATCGTAAAGTCTTTTATACTCCAGAAAAAAGGTAAAGAGATTGATAAATAGATAAAAAGACCAAAACCATTATGCAAATATAGCATCTTAAAGGGTCTTGCATACTCCAGAAAAAGATAAACAGATTAATAAATAGAGAAATAGCCCAAAAACCTTAATGCAAATATGGGTTTTCAGCGGTCTTGTATACTCCAGAAAAAAATAAATAGATTAATAAATAGATAAATAGCCGAAAACCTTAATGCAAATGTAGATTCTTCAAGTGTCTTGCTTACTCCAGAAAAAGGTTAAAGGGATTAATAAATAGATAAATAGCCGAAAACCATTAGCAAAAATAGATTCTTCAGATGTCTTCCATACTCCAGAAAAAAGATAAATAGGTTAATAAATAAATGAACAGCCCAAAATCATTATGTAAATATAGATTCTCGAAGGGTCTTGCATATAACAGACAAAAAGATAATTGGATAAATTAATATATATTTCAAAACCATTATGCAAATATAGATTTTCAGGGGTCTTGTATACTCCAGAAAAAGATAAATAGATAATAAATAGATAATAAATAAATAGATAAATAAATAAATCAGACAAGAAGTAAACGAGCTTATTAGCATTGTCTTGGCTTTCAAAGTGAATTACGTTATTAAAATTTACAATATAAACTGTCATACTTCCTATATTTGATATTCAATATATAGGTAATATGTTAAAAAATGGCAGGGTATAATGAAAGAGGCTGTTATTTTAAACTTAAATGACTATGGTTAGTCATTTTTTACTGGTCTCCATAACTTAATGTCTTGAAATCTCTCGAAGATGATGGTTTCCTGATTTCCCAAGGAACAGTAATTGATATTTGTGAGATTTTTAAAAGACCCAATGTTTTAACAAAAATTAATACTCGAAATCTTTTGATAGGTTTAGTTTTTGCATGAAGCTGTCCCATTGTGCATTTTCTTCAATAAGTCTCTCGTTGGTTGTCCTCTGACGAAACATATTGGAACACCGGTACGCTGAGAACAGTGGCCAGTAAGATTCACTTTATCAGACTTGACCATTAAAATCTTAAATAATTCACTAGGTGCTATGTATCATTCACTGGCTTCTCAATATTTGCCGACTTCTTTAAGTTGGAGAATTCATTATCACAACTCTAAGGTTATTCTTTGGTCTTTAGATCTCTGTACCTTCCTGTCCAATCCAGCACCCTCCCTCTTTCAGTATCTTGAGTGCTGAATGACTGAAAATGTCCCAGTGCTTGGCTTTGTAGCTTAGATTTCATTATTTAGTCACTCCACTGGGATACATAATATGGATTTACCCCTCCGACCAGGGGGATAAAAGCAAGTCTGCATTGCACACGCGTCAATGAGTGATGGGTCATCAGTGCCAGGTGGCACCAAGTGGCACTGTCGTCTGGGCACGGGAAGTAATATGTAAGCCATTGCTAAAATGTTCATCAGGGCAAGGAAGTTGCAATAAAAACTTCTTAAAATGGCAGTTACCGGCGGAAGTTTTTTTTTTTTTCTCTCGTTTATGTCTGTTTCAACCAGTTGAGATGGGATGCAGTTTAGCTGTTTGTTTTGTTCGTCTCTTTCATGACCGGAAGTTGCAGTGGGTAGGTGCATGATGTTGTGGCGTTGGCTAGTTGTTCCCGATTTTGGGTTTAATTATGGTCAGCAATTAGACATGTTTGTTTTATGGTAACAACTACTGAATACATAATATATGTATGTACACTCACACACACTCCACACATATATATGTTATATATATATAGGTATATATATATATATATATATATATATATATATATGAGTATGATATAATTGATGATATATATATATATATATATATATATATATATATATATATATATATATATATATATATATAATTTCTATATATAATGAGTAGTATGTATATATATGTACATACATATATTATGTATATATATATATATATATATATATATATATATATATATATATATATATATATATATACATATATACATATATATAATATATAATGAGAGAGAGAGAGAGAGAGAGAGAGAGAGAGAGAGAGAGAGAGAGAGAGAGAGAGAGAGAGAGAGAGAGAGATTAGCTTCCTGTCAAAGAATGAAGAATGCAAAAGAAAAAATAAAGAGAGAAAATAAAACTGTGGCAAAAGATGTAGAGTGAACTAAAAAAAAAAAAACAGGAAGAGTCACAAATTCTTTGTGACGAACCGCAACGAAAAAAAGAAATTGTCAAATATAAAAGCCATTTTTTCTTTCATTGTATCTGCACTCCATACTTGCATATATGACACGCAGCTGAGGCCAAATTTATTTTTGTTATGAGACCTCTTTTTTTTCAGCTCCCGTAATGAGAGCCTGTTATGAACACCTTATTCTTTGGAAGCTTGAGTTTCGAGTCGGTGTGGCCCCTGTTGGTTGGTTTCATACGAACAGGGGTTTAATAATAATAATAATAATAATAATAATAATAATAATAAACAGCACTCTTGTTTTTTTGTTCTTTGATTATATCAATTAAAAGTGAGGCTTTCTTAATAATAATAATAATAATAATGGAGAAGCAAATCCATAGTTATGTATATGTACAAATATTTAAAGATAAATCAGTATATGATTATCCGTAAATATATGTACATATACATAACTGTGGATATGCTTCTTCATTTTAAGAATCGTGCTACTATGAGTATTTTTTAATTAAATAATAATAATAATAATAATATAATTTGGCAGCAGACCCTCTTTTAAACAGGTTCTATTGAATATTATTGCTGCTTCAGCTGCATTTATTTTGTAGAAGACTTTTTCTATTTTCCTTATTGCGGACTTCTCTTCAGTGGAGGTGCGTGCTAACAGCTCGCCTATATTTGTCATTTCATGGGGAAAAGTCAAAATCTGGATTCTGCTTCTTTATATATTGTATACAGTTAGTTCTATACAATTGTTGCCGCGACGTTTCGACAGACTCTTCTGTCATTCTCCAGCGGGAGGTAGTAGAGGACTGGCAGATTGCATAGGTCCTTCTGAATTTATACACGGGCTTCAGCGGGGGGTCATGGATGGCGAATTCTGATTGGTTGCAGTCAGCGAACTTCAAGCCAAATTTCTGCGGCGAAGCTCGATCCTGACAGATCTTCGCAACCTGGGAATGTCATTCATTCCAGCGTTCCCATTGGCCTGCCGTTGCGTGATGTCATGCCGGCTGACATCATCGGTAGTTTGGCTGCCGATGATGTCAGCCGGCATGACATCACGCAACGGCAGGCCAATGGGAACGCTGGAATGAATGACATTCCCAGGTTGCGAAGATCTGTCAGGATCGAGCTTCGCCGCAGAAATTTGGCTTGAAGTTCGCTGACTGCAACCAATCAGAATTCGCCATCCATGACCCGCCGCTGAAGCCCGTGTATAAATTCAGAAGGACCTATGCAATCTGCCAGTCCTCTACTACCTCCCGCTGGAGAATGACAGAAGAGTCTGTCGAAAAGTCGTGGCAACAATTGTATAGAACTAACTGTATACAATATATAAAGAAGCAGAATCCAGATTTTGACTTTTCCCCCATGAAATGACAAATATAGGCGAGCTGTTAGCACGCACCTCCACTGAAGAGAAGTCCGCAATAAGGAAAATAGAAAAAGTCTTCTACAAAATAAATGCAGCTGAAGCAGCAATAATATTCAATAGAACCAATAATAATAATAATAAGTGCCTACCCATCACCATCATTGGCACTTGTAGGTTTGGAAATACCTTTGAAAATGTCTTACATGCCATTTGGAATAATGCAGTAGTGTTATAAACAGCCAGGTCGATCTTTTTATGAATAATTCAAAATTTCAACTTCCATAAATTATTTTTATTATATCTATTAGCATCTGTTTTGTGATCAATACTTTTGACTAATATGTGGCGGAAGTGCTCTTTCTTTTAAGTGGTGTTCGTTACTTCTGTAAGTAAAACCAATTATGGATTTAATGTTGTTAGAAATATAATTGAGTTATAGTTTGTTGTTATGCTATGAAAACTATTTTTAAAAAATAACTAAAAACTCCTTGGCTTATCAGAGGAGGAACAGCGGTTTTTAAGTAAAACAAATTAAAAATTTAATGTTGTGTGAAATATGATTGAATTACAGGTTGTTGTTATAGAAATTATTTGAAAAAAATAACTAAAAACTCCCAGGTTTATCAAAGGAGGAATAGTGGTTACTACTAGTATTTAAACCTGTATTTGAGTTGTAGTTTATTCCAACATCTGTTTCGATACGATTCTAATAGAAAAATTAAGCTTTTGTCCAACAGGAAATTTTTATCTACGTTTGCTAGGTATGGTAATCTTAATATTATTTTTTCGTTCTACGTGACGATGTGGTTGAATTGAATCAAGTGCCACCATTCCTAAACTTCAAAGGTTAGAATATCGACCATATTTATGTTGGATTCGTTCATGAAAAAAATAAGTTTTCATAGTCATAATATTCAGCTGTCAAGCGTTCATTATCAGGTTCGTTTTGCTTCGAATTGTTGACAAGGGTATCTTTGACCCCGTAGGAGGGTAGTGCCGACAGTGCACCTCACCCGGTGCACTGTAGGCATTACTTAAGGTTCTTTGCAGCGCGCCTTCGGCCCCTAGCTGCAACCCCTTTCGTTCCGTTTACTGTACCCCTTTTCATATTCTTTTTCTTCCATCCTACTTTCCACCCACTCCAAAAAATTGATTCATAGTGCAACTGCTTTGGGGTTTTCTTCCTGTTACACCTTTCAGACTTTTACTGTCAATTTTCGTTTCAGCACTGAATGACCTCATTGGTCCCAGTGCTTAGCCTTTGGCCTAAATCCTATATTCAATTCAATTCAGTATCTACCTGAAAGTAAATTTTGTTTTACTTTTTCGCCATTCACTTTTGCATTCAAGTAAGAAGCCGTAGCGTCACAATTAAAATGCAGGGAGAAATGTGCCTTAAATGTTCATAGAGTATTATGCTCTCTCTCTCTCTCTCTCTCTCTCTCTCTCTCTCTCTCTTCTCTTCTTCTTCTTCTTCTTCTTCTTCTTCTTCTTCTTCTTCTTCTTCTGCTTTGAGGATTCAATATATAACACAATGAAAGTGAATGAAAAAATGTGAATACAGATCATACTGCATTATTCTCTCCCTCTCTCTTCTTCTTCTTCTTTGAGTATTCAATATGTAACAACAATGTTTCGGTGTTCTTTTCCCCAAAGTAATACTTTCGTCTCCCTTTCCCTGCCGAATTAGTGAACTTACTAATAAATGGACATTATATGACGCAGCTGCTTGGCAGAAACATTCGAAACCTCATTTCCACAGTCACTGCAGAAACAAACAAAATGGTGTGACTGATTCTCGCTGGAAACCTACTTTTGCGGTAATTTATTCCTCGGTCTCGTAATTAATTCGCCCTTTGATATCCGGAGTTAACACCCAGCAGATAAAAAAAAGCGACACCAAAACTAGAACCCACAGACTTTTTCCATACGTCATGCGCGCATGTCGGGAGAAGCGTGACAATTATGGGAGTGTTCTGTCATTCGAGCGGACGTGGACTCCGCTGATTCGCCGATAAGGACTTATAATTGGTCTCTCCGCTGTAGTAGAGCTTTAACCACCCCCCCCCCCTCACCCCTTTCCCCTGGGACTGTCAACATCCCCCTCCCCACAAACGCCTGGCCTCAGGACCCATCCGGTACCAATACCGACCTTGTTCTCATCGCGAT
>NC_089757.1:34860764-34863264 GCF_040412425.1 Macrobrachium rosenbergii | reverse complement strand
TGATAGGAGCCTGCTTTGTGCATTCCTAATTTTTTTTTTTTTATAATCTGCTGTTAACAGTAGTATGTTTTATTTTTAAAGGGGATTTCATGCTCTTAGTTTCTGACCTTTTTTGTTTACCTTTTCCTTAAACTTTTGTCATTTTATCTTCATACAAAGCTTAAATTTCGATCCTTGATCTGTTAACAAAATTTTTCCATATTTTTCGGCTTTTTTCTTCATGAGAGCTTAACTGTAATTCTTAGTTTTTCTTTTTTTTTTTTTTTTTGCTTTTGTTTTGACTGCTGGAGGAGTTTTCACTGATGGGAACAGACTTTTCGCATTTCTGATTTTTTTTTTTTTTTGTCTTTTGTAATCCACTGTTAACAGTAATGTGTTTTATTTTTAAAGTGGATTTCATGCTGTTACCTTATGATTTTTTCTACATTTTATTTTCTAAAACTTTCGTTTTCAGTGCAGTAATCCATATTGTTTTATTTCCAACCAGTGTTTAATTTTCAGCCACTGAACTGTTAACAGAAATTCGCAATTTATTTCGAGGTTCATATTCTTAATTGTGAATAGATACCAGGGAATGGTGGAAAGAAATTAATTAGCAGAAGAGAAAAACAAAACTTGCAGAATTAGTTGGACAAGAAAAAAAAATAGAGACCTATAAAAGTTGGAAGAATTTTGAGCCAAATGGTATAAGAGAGGTGAGTTTCAAGATCCATGAGGCAAGTAATAAATGATAATGTTTCGACAATCTGATGATTTGTTGTAGTAATAAATAAGAAAAGAGTCAAGGGAAGCGTCACTCAACATTTGGGGTTGGGAAGAGAACGAGGTTGTTTGACACGTAGATATCCAAAGATCAGGAAAACAGACTTCTGTGTTTTAGGGGACCATGGATGCAATCATTGCAATACAAGAACCACACCCGAATTTATTTACATGAAAAGTGCAAGATGTTTGTGATCTTTTTTTTTGTGTTTACATGTAGTGGTCACGATGAAGTGAGTCTTACACAATTTTAGTGGCGTGTGTGCGTGTATGTGTGTGTGTGTGTGTGTGTGTGTGTGTGTGAGGACTGGTACTCTAGAAGAATGAGTTTCAAGAGTACTTTAGGCCTACGCTTCTTTTAGGGAGTGCATGTCCCATTCCGTGTTGAACTATTTCTTTGTTGAGAAGTTCTAGCAGGTGTGATGATACATCAATCTTAGTGCAGCCTTTTCCAACAGTTTTGATACTCATTGCAACATCTTTAGCTTCACATTTGTTAAATGCTCCTTCTCTGTGAACTGACTGAATTTTTCATAGCAATTTCTATGATAGCCATGTTTGCTGGCATAATCCGTCATAATTATGCTAAAAAAATATGAAAGGAAATATAACGAGATCTAATGAGACAGTGGATTTAGTGTTGTTAGATGTATGGGGATAGATGAAATCTGTAGGGAATATGCCAAATTATTTAGAGTGGGGTATAGGCATTGAAAGGTGCCAATTCATTGATAAGCGAGTTTGCTTTATGCAGTAGTAGGTCAAGAACATGTTTGTGGCACTGTAAGAGCTTGCAATATGTAAATGAATCAACTTCATGTGAGTATACAATACATATATAATAATCTTGCTGTAGACTATTATTACAAAGAAAATACTGAAAATATATGGCGACCGAATATTTCAATCTTTCAGTCATTGCTGCAAGTCATACTTAAATTTGAGTGATTCTCAATCGTAGAGATTTATGGCAAATTTTTGGAATAACCGGATATGATCTACCGTTGTAGCATACCACGGTTTGAACAAGTACTGATTGCTAGATTCAGATGTAATCCTACTCAGCATGAGAATTCTTTTATAGACGTCCAAAATTTAATGTGGACACTGACGGTCGATATTTCTACGTGGATTTTATTTTTTCACATTTTTTGTCTGCACTTCTCCTTGTATTTTCTCTTTGTTTTTATGTATTAGTCATGAAGACGCCGCCCATGGGCGAGGAGACGGTCCATCGACTTTAAGAAGTAAATGGAAGCAAATGTGAATAACTTTTGGTCATTCCTGGAAAGATTACTTGAAGACAAAAATGAGTATTGAGTAAAAAGCCACAATAATGTAAATGACAGGCTGTATTTTTCCAAAATACAAAAAAAGTGTTACAAAATAAGGGAGCCTTCGACCGTTTGCCTAACGGTCCTCTTTCAGCCAACTCAGGACCGTTGTGCACAGTCGAAAGCTCCCCCTGTTTTTAACCCCTTTTTTGTATTTTGGAAAAATACAGTCTCTCATTTACATTATTGTGGCGTTTTACTCATTATTTCCGATTACCATATAGTGATGCACCATAGATAAAAAGAAGTACAGACTGATTCAAAGTCTAGATAAAAAGACAGTCTCTGTAAATAATGCCATTGACTTCAAAAGAAATGATATTAACAATTGTTGTATGATTGTTTCTGATACGAATGTTTTTGCGAGTTTTAAGTTTTGTTACGTTCTTTTTACTTCCGTAGGG
>NC_089757.1:34838264-34855764 GCF_040412425.1 Macrobrachium rosenbergii | reverse complement strand
TCTTCCCCTGAGGAGGAACAGAGAGGTGTACTGGTCCTCATATAATGGTCTTTGTTATGTAAGTTTTCCCGTCAGTGTTTTTTTTTTATCTATGCGTTTCCATTAATGAATTATGATTCAAGGGGGGAATTGGTGTCTTCCACAATGCCGGAATTTGAGCATTCTCTCTCTCTCTCTCTCTCTCTCTCTCTCTCTCTCTCTCTCTCTCTCTCTCTCTTTTACAGACAGACACACACACACGCACACATATATACACAACATATATATATATATATATATATATATATATATATATATATATATATATATATATATATATATATATATATATATATATATATATATATATATATATATATATATATATATATATATATATATATATATGTATATATATATATATATATATATATATATATATATATATATAATCCATATATATATATATAATCAACACACGTCACGTGTGGAACAGAAATAAATTTTGCCTCACATCAGGATCGAACCCAGGCCTTTCAAGTGAAAGAGAGACCTCTGCCAACTAGGCCACACAAGTCATAAAAGAATTTGGAACCTGAGTACCACTGTACTTAAGGCTTTACCCGAGCAGGCTAAGAGAGAGAGAGAGAGAGAGAAATGTATGCGTTTATGTATTATGCAATTTGACATATAAACTCAGAGAATTTTTTCTATATCAGAAATATTTTTCGATTCCGAGCTAATTTTTTTCATTGTCGTTCAGCTTTTTGCAAAAAAAGTTAAATATAGGAATTTAAGATATGTTAAAAGTAAGAAACAAATAGTTGTTCAATATCCACTCGGATCCCAGATATTAATCGTTAGGTTCTTTTTATATTGAGTATTTATTAATATTTCCTTAGGTAATGTTTTCTTTTGATATCATGATCTGTTGAATAAAAAAGGGTACAAGTAAGGCACAATTGCTTACAGGTAATGTACGATAACTTGCATTTCTCTCTCTCTCTCTCTCTCTCTCTCTCTCTCTCTCTCTCTCTCTCTCTCTCTCTCTATAGTAAGAATATAAATTGGTCAAAAATAAATGAAGAATTAAACAAAGAATGGGAAAACATATTTGTAAGTGATGATATACAGGTAAATACCGATATATTATATAAAATATTAGAGGAAATAGTGGAAAAATATATACCGAAGGAAAAAGTAATCATCAGTCACGTATTCCAAGAGACAGAAGGATCTTGTTCAGAAAATTAGAGAAAAAGCTCTTGCAAAGAAAAGAATGCATGGAAAGTGATGGAACTAAAAAGTAAGATAGAAAATGCGGAACAAAAGATTATACAATCAAAAGAAAATGAAAATGGAACCTAGAAGAAATGACACTACAAAATATCAAGCAAAACCCTAAAATTTTTATTCATATGCAAAACAGATGAATAAAATAAGAGTAGAAATAGGCCCTAAAATTGAAGGGCGATTAACGAATGAAAAAGGAAATATAAACATATTAGCAGAAAGATATAAGAGTGAATTTACACCTAGAATTGACAATGAAGATAATGATACAGAAATAAGAGATGAAAATACTGAATACTTATCAGATATAGATATTACAGAAGCCGATATTGTGCAGGCTATTAATGAAATTAAAAAATGGATCAGCAGCAGGACCAGATGGAGCACCTGCCATATTGTTAAAGAAAGTGGTTCATTCAATCGCAAAGCCACTAGCAATATTATTAAGACAAAGTATAGATACAGGCAAGATTTATGATGAGCATAAATTAGCATATATTACTCCTACTTTCAAAAGTGGTTGAAGACTAGAGGCAAGTAATTATAGGCCTGTGAGTCTGACATCTCATATTATGAAAGCATATGAAAGGGTAATGAAAAAAAATATAATGAAACATTTAATGAAAAATAGATTGTTCAATATAGGTTAACATGGTTTTGTACCTGAAAAAGTACACAACCCAACTGTTGTCCACCATGAAAGCATATATAAAAATATGATAAAATGAAAGAGATACAGATGTGGTTTACCTAGACTTTGCAAAAGCTTTTGACAAGGAGATCATAATATATTAAAGGAAAAATTAGAAAACATAACATTGTTGACAAAGTAGGAAGATGGATAAAAGAATTTTTGCAAACAGAAAACAGATAGTGATTGCAAACGATGAGAAATCGGATGAAGCTACGGTAATATCCGGTGTACCACAAAGGTACGGTGTTAGCTGCATTGCTGTGTGTGATTATGATTGCAGACATAGACAGTAATGTGAAGGACTCAGTAGTAAGTTTCGCAGATGACACAAGAATAAGTAGAGAAATTGCTTGTGATAAAGATAGGAACTCGCTACAAAGAGACTTAAACAAATATATAAATGGGCAGAGATAAATAGGATGGTATTTAACTCTGATAAATTTGAATCAATGAACTATGGTGATAAAGTAGGAATGCTATATGCATATAAAGGACCTAATAATGAGACAATCACAAACAAGGAAGAAAAAAGACCTTGGTGTGATGTTGAATAGAATATGTTATGCAATGATCAAATAGCAATTCTATTGGCAAAATGCAAAGCAAAAATGGGAATGTTGTTCCGGCACTTCAAAACTAGAAAAGCTGAACACATGATTTTGCTTTATAAAACGTACGTACGTAGTCCACTTGAATATTGCAATATAATATGGTACACACTACCAAAAGGATATTGCACAAATAGAGAGTGTACAAAAGGTCATTTACAGCTAGAATAGAAGAAGTTAAGGACCTTGACTACTGGGAAAGACTACAATTCTTAAATTTATATAGTCTTAAAGGAGAAGAGAACTACATGGTAATTCAAGCATGGAAACAGATAGAAGGAATTACTGAAAACATCATGGAACTAAAATTATCAAAAAGAGCAAGCAGAGTTAGATTAATAGTGCCAAAACTATACCAGGAAAAATTAAGGAAAGCACACAGGACATTAATCCACCATGCACCAGCATCGATAATGCAGCGTCTATTCAATGCGCTACCAGCTCATCTGAGGAACATAACAGGAGTGAGCGTAGATGTGTTTAAGAATAAGCTCGACAAATATCTAAGATGCATCCCAGACCATCAAGATTGGAAGATGCAAAATATACCGGAAGATGCGTTAGCAACTCTCTGGTAGACATCAAAGGTGCCCTCACACTGAGGGACCTGGGGCAACCTGAACGAATTGTAAGGTCTGTAAGGTGTAAGGTAAGGTCTCTCTCTCACTCTCTCTCTCTCTCTCTCTCTCTCTCTCTCTCTCTCTCTCATTTCCTTTGGGTATTTTATTTAAAATTTACAAACCTGTGTCTTCAAGTTCTTCAAGTCTCTCTCTCTCTCTCTCTCTCTCTCTCTCTCTCTCTCATTCCCTTTGGGTATTTGATTTAAGATTATTTACAAACTTGTAGGTCTTCCAATTTCCTGGTACTCTTCTCTCTCTCTCTCTCTCTCTCTCTCTCTCTCTCTCTCTCTCTCTCTCTCTCTCTCTCAAGCACAGGTATGACACGTCGAGGTCGAGGAGAAAATGAATGGCATTATAGTTGGAATTCACGGGATCGTTCCCGCCTTGGCATACGGGGGCAATAAAAACAGCCGCCGTTCCTGAATTTTCCCACAAGGGGTGTTTTGTTGGTATTGTTTATTGTTTGTTCTTGTATAGCGCTGGTTTGTGTCTGTTTGTTTGTTTGTTTTTATTGTTTTTGGGTGTTCTGGTGCGTTGCGCTTGCGGTTTTTATACGCTGTCTCTCTCTCATTCTCTCCTTCTGCCTTACACAAACATACACAGGCACAGATGCACATGTATACATATATGTGTGTGTATACATATACATGTTTATGTATGTATATATATATATATATATATATATATATATATATATATATATATATATATATATATATATATATATATATATATGTATGTATATATATATTCATATATATAATACAAGTTTCAGATCATCCGTACATTAAATTGAAATGATGCTTGCAGTTCAGTGATGTCTTTAAACAATAATAAATATTTTCTAAACGACATTTTAATCCTATCATGGTTTTCTACTAGAAGAAAACAAATTAAAACCCTATTGTGGAAATAGATAAGTCAATTAATGTCTTATTAAATAAATAGTTTGTTTTTACAAGTACAATCGTTGCAAGTTGTAACCTCTTCAGGTGCTTTCTAAATACCCATAATAATCTGTCTGTCGCCTTTCCTTTGTCAATACATCATGAGACGTCATCTGCGCCATCAAGAACACCATAACGGGTGTCATTAAGAGACTCTCTCTCTCTCTCTCTCTCTCTCTCTCTCTCTCTCTCTCTCTCTCCTCTTCTTTTTACCCAACACTTCTGAGAATATACTCTGCCATTTCCCTAGGCCTTGGGTTGGACCCCCCCTCTCTCTCTCTCTCTCTCTCTCTCTCTCTCTCTCTCTCTCTCTCTCTCTCTCTCAGTTCCCTTTCCTTCTTTGCCCAGTCCTTCTATGAGAATTTACTCTCCCATTGTACGTGTAATTTCTCTCTCTCTCTTTCTCTCTCTGTCTCTCTCTACGAGTAATTAAAGAAGGCTCCTGTGACTTAGGCTGGAGAAATGGCAACCTTATACTGCCTACGTAACGATTATGCTGATGATTATGATGATGATTATGTTGATAATGGTTTTGGCTGCTGGTGATGACTTTGATGATAACAGCTGATTTTACTCTTAAGAGACTGAGGTTTTGGCTAACACGTTAGGTGGTATTGACTGCACTTCGTCAGTCATTTAAGATTATCTAATTCATTCTTTCTGTTAAATAAAAGCCATGTTTCTTTGGAAGCTTGAATTTCAAGTCAGTGGCCAGTGTAGACATGTGCCATATGAATAAGGGATTATCTTTTGAATAATAATAATAATAATAATAATAATAATAATAATAATAATAATAATAATAATAATAATAAATTAATTATTTTTTTCTTTCTTTTAAGTAAACACCTTGTTATTTGGAAGTTTTAATTTTAAGTCAGTGGCCTCTGTAGGGATGTGACTTAACTTCTGAATAATAATAATAATAATAATAATAATAATAATAATAATAATAATAATAATAATAATAATAATAATAATCAGCACTTTCGTCTTTTTGGTTCTTTGATTATATTAGTAAGGCTGTCGTACTGACAGTAAAAGAAAGCACATTTGCCATTCTGTATGTATAATCAGAAGTTTATCCCAGTTTTTAATTCATTGTGGAACTTTTGTAAGCAATAAATCAACGTAATTGCTAAGAATTAAAGTTCTTGGTTGCACATTTATGAATACACACAATTGCAATATTTTGTTTTGATGTTGCAAGCAAGTGGGCTCCTTAAGAGGCGATGGATGCGAAAAAAAACAAAAAATATTCTTAAATTTTACCAACGTAGACATAACGCTCGTATGTTTGATAATGACACCTTCTCCAAATTTGCTCTCTCTCTCTCTCTCTCTCTCTCTCTCTCTCTCTCTCTTTATACATACATACATACACACACACACACACACGTATATATATATATATATATATATATATATATATATATATATATATATATATATATATATATATATATGTGTGTGTGTGTGTGTGTGTGTGTGTGTGTGTGTGTATGTGGAGAGAGAGAGAGAGTGGGGGAAATGAAAAATTAATGTATGATTGTAGATATTACAAGTCTAAAATAACACAACCTTAATTTTTGCACGCATTTATTAATGTTCTCCTTTATTATAGTAGCTCTTTTTGTTGCGTGGTTTCTAGCAAATTTAAGGAAAAGAATGCACTAGCAACAAACCGCTCTGTCCCACATTAACAATGAGTATTTTCCTAATCCTATTCGGTTAATCATCTAGGAATATATAAACATATCAAGTCCTCAAACTTGACTTGAAACCAGATACAGTATCCAGCCCGTTTAACACTTTTTAAAAGGCGTTTTCTCACGGTGCTGACAAACCCAAGCAGCCCGTTTATCGCATCTTGAAATCGACAGAGAGAGAGAGAGAGAGAGAGAGAGAGAGAGAGAGAGAGAGAGAGAGATTTTATGGTGCCCGGGCGACGATCAAAGAAATAACGATCAGTGGCAGGACACACGGGTGATTTATACCCTCCAGTAACCCCTGCCCCACGTCGGAGAGGAGATCAAGTCTACCTCCTTGGAGGAGACCAGTCTCCCACCTTGGAGGACACCCACCCACCCACCCACCCACAGGAAACCCAGGCTTCAGGGTAAGGCCGTGAGGTTGGTCTTTGCTAATCCCGAGTCAATTGACTTGTTTTTAAGCATTGGGGCAATAAAGCGGCGGGGGTCCGGTCTTATAGCTTGTTGGTCTGGGCCTGTTTGTCACAAAATTTGTAGCCAGGGCTCGTCCTTTTGTTTGCTGCTGCTGCGACGGCTGTGTGGGGGAAAAGGAGAAGAAGGTGTTTAGGGTTGGCGGCGGCGGCGGTGGGGATTCGCACTCCAGTGACAAATGGATGGTTGAGCATATCGAAGAAGCCACTGAGCAGCAGAAGTTAGATACTAGAAGTAGAAGAAAACCCATAAGCTGCATAAAAGTACTAATGCTTAAAAGATTACAGTAGATGCGCGTGACTTCAGTGTATAAGCGAATCCCACAGGAAAATGGCAGCAGAAGTTCAGTGCCTTCTGCCTGTTATTTTCCTGTGGGATTCGCTTATAAGTACTAATGTTTCAAGATGCAAATAAGTTTTGATATTATTGTTTATTTACCTTGTCTTACTTCCTAATGAGCACCATTTCTTTGGAAGCTTGAATTTCAAGTCAGTGGCCCCTGTGGTGGGCTTGTTCCATATGAATAGGGTTCATCTTCTGAATAATAATAATAATAATAACAATAATAATAATAATAATAATAATAATAATAATAATAATAATAATAACAATAATTTAGTGTTAAAATGAGAAATTGAATAATGTTTTAAGGTTCCAGCACCTCTCCAATTGGCTAGAATTATTATATAAAACTAATTTAAGTAGACGTCACTGACTAGAAGGTAGAAGAAGAAAGCGCATTAGATGCATATAAATACTGATGTTTACAAGATGCAAATAAATATTTTTTATTAACTGGTTATAATTCCAGCGTTAGAATGAATGATTAGATAATGTGATAATGTTTAAAGGTTAATGCACCTCTCCCATTGACTAGAATTATTAAATAAAAATAATTTAAACTGTATTCGATAAAATATTCTATTCATGCGTGATTGGTTAAATTGTTTACAAACTGAAAGTACCTGCCTAATTGTCAGCTGTTGTGTGTGCATTACTGTATTTATATAATAGAATCATACACCGTATTTTTATGGTTAATAAATGTAATGCATATATTATTATTTTGTGCTTGAAGTCGTTGAGTGAATAATAGAAAACTTGGAGAATTTAGACAGTAAAGTACAATAGATTCTAAATAAAATTTTCTCTTCTTTACGCCATTTTCCAGAGCTACCGATTAATAACAGATATCATCTCTTTCATGAAAGATAATTCTCACCATTTAAACAAACGTCGCTTTGTAATGAAGGTTACATGTCACTCATCTTTCAGTGTCACCCTTGCTTTGGAGGCATTAAACTCATCCCCTCAAAAGAATAGGAAATCTGCCTCTACCGGAACCTGACGATTGATTGATCGCTATCAGTCATAACGACGGTATTTTTTTTTTTATATAGAGGTTTTGGATATTGCGTGTGTACTTACGAGGCAGAATGCCGAATTGTATCGTAGAGTCATAAATTAAGTTTCTCATTCATCTTCCCGTTCATAAATGCAATAAATAATCTTGTTAATGGAATAATTACTAAAGTGTGTTTATAATCATCTGATTTTCCGTTTTCCAAGAATGAAAGTATTTTTATAGAGGTTTTGGATATTACGTGTGTACTAATGAGGCAGAATACTGAATTGTATCATAGAGTCATAAATGAAGTTAATCATTCATCTTCCACTTCATAAATGCAATAAATAACCTTCTTAATGGAATAATTACGATGACATGTTTATAATCATCTGATTTCCATTTTTCCAAGAATGAAAGTATTTTTTTAATAGAAGTTTTGGATATTACTTATTTTGTCCTAATGAGGCAAAATGCCGAATTGCATTGTAGAGTCATAAATGAAGTTTATCATTCATCTGCCAGTTCATAAATGTAATAAATAACCTTGCTAATGGGATAATTACGATAACATGTTTATAATCATCTGATTTCCATTTTTCCAAGAATAAACGTATTTTTATAGAGGTTTTGGGTATTACAAGTTGTGCACTAAGGAGGCAAAATGCTAAATTGTATCATAGAGTCATGAATGGAAGTTTATTATTCATCTTCCCATTCATAAATGCAATAAATAATCTTGCTAATGGGATAATTGCTAAAGCATGCTGATAACCATCTGATTTATGTTTTTTTTCAAGTTTTCGGTTTCGGGAACGGATTCCGCCCCGAGACGATATATGCTTCTAAAGGCAGCTATTCATAATGAGAACAGACTGGTGCACATTAATCGTCCAATTCCTCGACACTTGTCTGATTAGCGAATCAGACGATGAAAAATACCTCATTACAACACAGTTACGAGTGGTTTAAGATTCCCCCGTCCCTTATCGCCTTACTTTCCCCTCACTCAATAAAAATTCCCATAAAACCCTGTTAGCTACGTATTAGACGGAAGAGACGAGTAGACTCAGCGAGCTCAACCCTGAGTAAAGAAAGGAAAGAAAGAGGTAGGGTTGCCTTCATTTGCCTATTACCTTAATTATTTCGCTACTGTACACGCACACACACACACACACACACACACACACACTCTCAGAGAAGTAACTCTATCTTCTACGGGGAATAATTAACAGCTTGTTGTGGGAATTGCGAAGTTTATTATAGCCCTTTTGGGAATTAAAAAAAAAATGTGAGGTGCCTGGAGATGGTTGTAGAGGTTAATTTTCTGTGGAATTTGATAGGCACTGAGAGAGAGAGAGAGAGAGAGAGAGAGAGAGAGAGAGAGAGAGAGAGAGAGAGAGAGAGAGAAGCAGTTTGAGGAACTGTTTCTCACAGGTTTTTAGATTTGATTTGAAATTATTTTTAAAGATTTTATTCTCAGTGGATTCTGTGTGTGTGTGTGTGTGTGTGTGCTGTGAGAGAGAGAGAGAGAGAGAGAGAGAGAGAGAGAGAGAGAGAGAGAGAGAGAGAGAAGAGAGAGAGAAGCAGTTTGGGGAGAGTTATCACTGGACCCCTTAATGTTTCTCACAGGTTTCTAGATTGAATTGAAATTATTTTTAAAGATTTTATTCTCAGTGGATTGTGTGTGTGTGTGTGTGTGTGTGTTGTGAGAGAGAGAGAGAGAGAGAGAGAGAGAGAGAGAGAGAGAGAGAGAGAGAGAAGCAGTTTGGGGAGAGTTATCAATGTTTCTTACAGGTTTCAAGATTTAATTGACATGACGTTTTAAAGATTTAACTATCAGTGGATTGTGATGGGTATTAATAAGCGATAGTCAGTGGATGCTTGCGCTTGTGCGTTTGTGCTTGTGCAATATTAATAAGAGAGGTTCTTCTTTCACAGTGAATATTCTGGAGACGGGCGGAACAGTCATAAAGTATTGATGTTATTGTGCTTTTCGCCAAAATTACCAGAACACATATTCACATAATCTGGTAGAACTTTTTTTTTTAACAAAAACGGTGGGCTTGAATCTTCGTAAAAGTTACAAAAAACATGATTACCGCAATGTTTGTTAAGAGATGCAAATGACCAAGAGGTGTTATTGGGAGTGATTTTTCTCAGAACCTGGTTGAATTAGGTCATCGCAATATCTGCTTGTTTATCGTTTCATAAAAACTGTTGTAACTTAATTTTTACGAAACCGAAAAGTAGTGATTTTGACTAATGATGAACGATTGCAGATCCATTTGTCTCGCAATGCTCTGAAGACGCTTGGTTTTCACTGATTTGAGCAGAGAAGGCTTTGTAATACCAGCATACCAAATCTCACTTTGGCCTCATCAAGAGGACTTCTAAATTTTCCTTGGTGTTGAGCCCTTACGAATAATGGCTACCTATTAGATGGACTCATTTTTTCAGTCATTATCTTATCTATGAATTGTCTTTATTTTTGTAATACCAACGCTCAGCAATAAAGCCTACGCCTTTCTCAAATGTCAGATTTTGTTATTATCATCGTTCCCTTCCCCTCTCCCCCGTCTACCTCCCCCCGCCCCGGGGTCCCCCATCCCCGACTCCCTTCCCCGTCTAATCCTTCTTCACTATAGGATTCTGAACTCTGTTGAATGCTTAGAGAACCATCTACTTCTGCATTCGTCTTCTGATAGTATGCTCTTGTACATTGGTTTGTAGCATTAATATTTTTTTTAATCAAGGGAAGAGTCTGTTAAAGCTAATATCAGAATATTAGTATTTTGATATTAACATCCAAACTTGAAACTATTTCAGTGAAAGTATATGAGAACGCTGGAAAAACTGTTGTCACTCTTCAGTGCTTTTAATATTCGTTTGCAGTGCCACAGTAGCAGAAACGTTCCTGTTTCCCCCAATTAGAAGTAATTCATGGAACTGATAGAATACTGATTATTTTAATTCAGAACCTAAACAGAATAGTCATATGATAAATTCAAGCCCAAAATGGACTAGATGAATAAAAATTGGAACTGCACAGGAACACATAACGAAGATAAATGAGTAGGTGCAGTTTAATAACTAACGATAAGAATCAGTTCTATTTAATTACGTCTTCCGTTCAGATAAAAACTAACCGAAACTATCGCCTACCTATATTCAGCATAAATTAGATAAACACCAGACAAATTAGATAACTAAAAAATAACGTTGTATAGGAACATAAAAAAGGAAAAAGATCCGGTTGAATAAATAATAATAAAAACCAGTGTGTGTTAGTGACTTGTTTAGATTAAAAGTAACTCAAACTCTTGTTTATCTGCGACAAAGTCCGTTTGCTTTGGGCTTTGAAAAACGTAGATAAGGTTTAGAGCGCAAAGGTTAGTTGGAAGAAATAATTGACTTGGGGACTGAATGGGGTCGTTTCACGCCTTCCACGCTAATTTTACCTTCGGAACGACCATTTATCACGCTATTAATTATGGCTGTCGCCTTACGCTTGGCAGCAAAGGTTAATGGCATATGATCGCGTTTCTTAATGATTTACACGATTTACAATTCCCCTCCTCCTCTTGCCAGGAGCGAGCGAGTGAGAGGCATTTTTATATGTTGGAATTCATAAATTTATTAATTTATTCATCTGTTCAGTTAATAATTAATTTCTTATGTTTTTTTTTTCTTCATTATCCTCGACAGAGTTGTTATTCGCTATTCCTTTCGTTGCCTTCTGAAAAAAATCGTTTTTGTGTAGAATTCATTAGTTTCAAAATTTATTAAAGTAATTCTACAACACTCATATAATATATATATATATATATATATATATATATATATATATATATATATATATATATATATATATATATATATATATATATATATATATATATATATATATATATATATATATATATATATAGGTATTATACATCGATTGTGGAACTCCTGTGTACAGCTACAGATATGCATATATGTAATGTTATTTTGAAGGGTACAGCAAGAACTATTAACTGTAATGGCAACCACTCCAATTTTTTCAGCGTTTATTAAATTATTCATCTATAGAAGGTTTAGCAGTCGGCCATTAGTTATGTACAATCTGGAATCTGACCTCTTCAAGTAGGAATGCATAAACCAAGAGGTTTCCTAGAAGTTGACTCCACGTAATTACTGTCATCCTTTAGTTTTACCTGTGTCATGCATGGAGCTTCTGAATCCTTACAGTACATACCTCACTCATATCCTAAAACTTCTCAAATTTTCATAACGGATCACTTGTAGGGCCTTCACCAAATGTGGTCTGCAAGTGTTTGTTCCTAATTCAACCCCACCGTTATCCTGAAGTTGAGGGGTTGGTTGCCCTTAATGCAACTTCTCTAAGTGCTTCTGTGGGAAAACATCCTCCTCTACTAAACCCGTCTTCTCTAAATCCTTCCCCACTTTATCACAGCATCACATCCTTTGCCTCCCTTTCTACCTTCTCCCCCTCACAAGGTTCCATACAAGCCCTCTTCCCTCCTTCCTCCTCACCCATCCTTACTACATGTCCGAACCATCTCATTCTTGACTCTTTTATCATATCAGTGATCTTGCCCAATCCTGCACTTATAATTTGTTCATTCTCTAACCTCTCACGCAGCGAGATTCCCAAAATCCTTCCCAGCATCCTCATTCTTGTTTGTGTCAGCTTCTGCTTCTCTTTCGTTCGTAATGTCCATGCTTCTGAACCATACATCATCACAGGTCTGCTTGTGTACAGTAGATATTTATTTTACTTTATTTTTCTTCTTTTCCCTTAAGCTGCTTTTATCCTGCTTTCAACCTCAGCTTCACAACCTCCTTCAAGGCGTAAACTTGGTCCTGTTTACTTATAATTCTCTACCTGTTTTATATCTAGGCTTCTTCTATCTTGTACAAATAACCTGTTCCCTACCTGCTTGCTGGGCACCATAACCTCACTTTTACCCACATTCACTCCTCCGTCTCTGCCATAATCACCATATCATCTGCATATTACGATTCCCATAGATTTTCATTCCTGATCCCTTTTCTCAGTAAATCCACAAACAGAAATGGGCACAGTGCTGATCCTTGACGTAAACCACCTCTGATTTCAGACATTTCCGTTTTGCTACAGGCTTTTATTACTGCTATGCTTTTTCTGTTTAACATCATTTCAACCACCCTAACCAACTTGTCTGGCATTTTCTTCTTTCTCAAACACCAAAACTACCTTTTTTTTTTACATTTTTTTGCAATACCAGTGCCACAAATCATTCTTTCTGATGTCTACATCTCACACGCCCTTTCCTCTTCCTTTGCTTCGTTTAATGTCAGCAAGCCTTAATTCGCTTGAGTAATTCAGCTAACTTTCCATTACACTATTACCTTCAGCCTGCTTTCTTGGAACGAGGCAGCATGCTTTATGACCCTTAGATTTGGGATAAAACAACACCCCTCGTACCCAAAG
Source organism: Macrobrachium rosenbergii (assembly GCF_040412425.1). Classification (NCBI taxonomy): domain Eukaryota; kingdom Metazoa; phylum Arthropoda; class Malacostraca; order Decapoda; family Palaemonidae; genus Macrobrachium; species Macrobrachium rosenbergii. The sequence continues at coordinate 34,842,613 of NC_089757.1, read as the reverse complement.
GCTTCTGTTTAATTAGTAGTCACGTGTAAAATCATCTTTGATTGCCAAGGTTTCATTATCTTTGATTTACATTCTGTTGCTTGACAGCTTGATTTGCTTTCAGTCACAGATGGATTGAAAACACACTTCAAGGATCTGAAGATTGTTGTTTGTGGATAACTGGACAATTTCGACTGTGTCGAATTATTCGTTTGTGATGATAAGCATCTGATTAAAGGAAACTGTGATTCCCAAGTATACCACATATCAAAAATAAAAAGAATGTTTTGTATGTAATCAGAAGCAAAGTTCTGAAAAGAACACTTAGGGCTTAAGACAGGATGCTTTTGTTCATCATCATCATCATTATCATCATCATCATCATCACCACCACTGGACTAAAGGGCCACCCCGCGCAAGGTATAAATACATCAATTATAATACACCCCGAAGTGATTATCTCGGCCATAAATAATCCCATTTTGTTTTACCGGAGTTAACATCACAATGTTTTGATTTACGTCCCATAAATTATTGTTCAGAGTGGGGCCCCCTGTAACAAGCTATTAGCTAATGAAGGCAGTATATTTCCTCCACCTTTCGCCTCTGCTTCTGCCTTCTGCCTTCTGCCTCTTGCAATGTTGCAAGGTGCATTGACGTGGCGTTGGCCGTGTGTGACATTCCGTCCTCATTATTCATTGCCTGAGTGTTGTAGATGGGTAAGTGGAAATTCTGCTAGTGAAATGCCTGCACTGGGGACAGTTATCATCCGCATAGCCCATTTGTTCACGTTGCTCGTTAATTTACGGCAGTGATATAAATATACAAAGCTTATAAGGTAGATAACCTTGTCGTCATCAGTCAGGTGTAGTTTGGGGGTGCTTTGGTGTATTGTAGGAGCCTCTTCAAACATTTGGCTTTGATTTTATTTTAATGAAGTAATCGCAAATGGATGTCCGTGAACATATGACTTGGCTTAAATAAATAATGCGGTAATCACAAAATGAGTAACTTTGATGTCCCTAGGGACAGAACTCTTAGTGAAGAGAGTACAGTCAAAGATATGAATCTGTGATTTATATATTAATGAAGCGAATGCATTTGGCTTTGATTTTATTTTAACGAAATGATGGCAAATGGAATGTCCGTGAACATATGACTTGGCTTAGATAAATAATGTAGTAATAAAAAAATTAGTACTTTTGATGTCCCTAGGGACAGAACTCTTAATGAAGAGAATGCAATCAAAGATATAAGATTAACACTCTAGTAGATCTGTTTATATATATATATATATATATATATATATATATATATATATATATATATATATATATATATATATATATATATATATATATATATATATATATATATATATATATATATATATATATATATATATATATATATATATATATATATATATATATATATATATATATATATATATATATAGATATATATATATATATATATATATATATATATATATATATATATATATATATATATATATATATATATATATATATATATTACGTTTATAAACTGTTGGCTCTATGTTGATCAAAGACCCTGGTTTAATTGATTTTAGGCGCATACCTGAAAGAAATCTGTAAAAGATCGCTTATATATTGAGACTTAAATCTTACCTGTCATTAGTGAACTTTGCAGACTTCCACAAATCATTTCAGTTCTCTTTTTGATGATTAAAGCCTAGTCTTACATGGAGGTAAGTGCATTAATATACGTACACTTTTTGTGTATCATGGGCGTTATATGCAACAGGCAGTATAATGAGAGAAATATTTCTTCTCGCAAGGTCAAAATAATTTCGTAGTTCGATACTGTTCACGTAACTCACACGCCCATACACACACTCATTCATTTATATATATATATATATATATATATATATATATATATATATATATATATATATATATATATATATATATATATATATATATATATATACACATATATATTTATTTATTTATATATGTAAAAATATATGTGTGTGGGTGTGTCATTATATATATATATATATATATATATATATATATATATATATATATATATATATATATATATATATATATATATATATATATGTAAAAGTTTATACAAAGGATATATTCTATCTGTAGTAGTTGCCGAGACTATATGAAATTGTAAGAGTAAGGAGTGTGTGTGTGTGTGCACGTGTGCGTGTGTGTCTGTGTGTATTTGTTTACAAGTTTTACGTGGAAAGCGTGAAATTTTAGGCCCAACAAAAGCTAAAAGCAACTCGTCTCTACACCGTACCTGCCCCAAGATACCAATCAGGTATACCTGTATTTGAGTGTGGGTGGGTGGGGTATTTGGGCACAGGGGCAGTCATACGAAGTATAAGTTTTATGCGATGTCCATTCTCGTCTCCACAACGCCCTACCTTCCCCTCCAACCCCCTCCTCCCCATCTCCTTCCACCCCCACCCTCTCCCTCCCCTCCCTTCCCCATCTCCATCTCCCTAGTCCCCCTGGCCCTAAATTCCCTAGATCCCCTGGCCCTAAATTTCTCTTCATAAGTAGGCAGACGAAAAACCCCAAAGTGACAGGCTACGTATTCCATAAATTAAAGCCCTGGAATTTCGGGTCACTCAAAAAGACGAGAGAGGACACACGAGGAGAAGAGGCCAAAGCGAATCTTATGAGACCAGTTTCATTCGGGCGTCCTTCGTGCACAGGGGGGCAAAAGACACTCAGATCGGATGGTTTAGGATGGTGAGTTTCGTATGACTGTATTCTATAAGATATGTAAGGGTTAGGATATGTTAGGGAGGATGGTCAGTTTTACTGGTCTCTCTATATTTAGCACTGAAGTGGAGAAAAATTCCAAAATGGTTCATTTTGCCTGAGATTGACTGTGATTGTAGTTGTGTTTCTTATGTTGCAGTGGTAATTACACTTGTTTTTCTGAGTAACTGACCACGACAATTAGACGACTATATTCTAGCGTAGGTAGAAATTAGGACAGAAAATATGATTTATAAGTTTTAGTTGTCTTCTCTCCACATTTAGCACTGAACTAGAAAGAACCCAAGGCTGCGAATCTGGACTGAGTACGACTGTGATTACAGTTTTGTTTCTTATATATTGTTGTATAACATAGTACGTAGTAGGATACATTAGGGAACTGGTTAGTTTTAGCTGTCGTCTCTTTCTACATTTAGCACTGAACTGGAAAGAACCGGATGCTGTGACTTGTGACTAGTATTAGCTGTGGTTATAGTTTTGTCTCTTTTCTATGTCTTATGTAGTGGTAGTAACTATAATTAGACAGTCAGGTGTTAAAATTTTATGCTGACTGTAAATATAGAAAAAGGCAGAGATTTTATCGTAAAAGAATCGAGGATGAATTAATATTACTCATTTCCTTTTGTTCGTGCGTTTATAAGTTCAAACATACGAAGAGATACATACTTCCATGAACATCCAACTTTTATGAGCATTTTTTATCGACCAAAACCGGATAGATATTGACATTCAGACAAAATCTCACAGACTCTCTTTGGAAGCTTGAAATTCAAGTCTGCGGCCCTTGTGGTGGGCTTGTTCCATATGAATAGGGTTCATCTTCTGAATAATAACAAAGTAGTATTTAGATTAAGTTATCCAAATCTACGGCAATGGCCCGTTCGGTTTCGGTATCTTCAAACTGCAAAATTTGAAACGAGGTAGAGCTATTTCATTCCCAAAAGAACCTTCTCCCCAGGAGCTGTTACATGACTGTCTCACCCAAAATCTGATCACTTGTTGCCAACGATGAGGCCCTTTTGGTAAAAAAATTTCACCAAAACTCACGTGTAACTTATTCCGCAATCATGCTGACAGAGAATAAACAAACTGTGGTTATTTAGACAATTCTTTGTGCTTTTTCAGTCATAATACCGTTATTTTATAAATGATTATTGTTTTATTATGAGGAACACATGTATTAATGCACATTCACATAGATAGACAGATCGATAATTAGATTGACTGATAGATTTCTGTCTGTGGTTTTATTGCATTTCTTCATTATTTTTCTTGTTTGCCTTTTAAGATAGACAGACGGAGAATCTTTGCGATATTGTACTGTGTCTTTACTTGAATATTACAGTTCTGCTCTCTCTCTCTCTCTCTCTCTCTCTCTCTCTCTCTCTCTCTCTCTCTCTCTCTCTCTCTGGAAACCTTCAAATGCGTTATCTCAGCAATAGCTTCCACAAAACAGCGTACCCATACGTGAAAGAGAGCGATTAATATAACGATTAAAATCAAATAAATACATGGAAAAACAGCCATACCACTCAGGAAAAACTAAGTGAGAGGTACGCAGGGTTGTAC
>NC_089757.1:34788264-34833264 GCF_040412425.1 Macrobrachium rosenbergii | reverse complement strand
AATGCAACAAAAGTATTTTAAGTCATTGTAGTCTTTATGATAAACCTAAAAATGCACCACATTTTGATGCTTATTGTATCGCGTTTATGATTTATATTATTATTTTATTGATAGTTTTCCATAACGATTTTAATCCCTTACTGCATGCAGAATTTTACCCAAGTTATCAAAGCTTACATGTCGAGATCTTGCGGACAGTTTGCCATGCAGTCACTGTTAATGATTCTTCGCATTATCATATCATAAACTAGACCAGACCAGACCTCCTTAGTATCTCGTTAGCTGTCCGTCCGTGATTCCTATGCATGCGGATGCATTCTGCTTACTAATCATCTCTGATTAGATATGAATTAGATTAGTTTTAAGTTTTTTTATAACTCTTACATAAAACATCCACTTGAAGTAGGAGATGCATCTCGGTAAATTCTGAAGAGCGATTAATCAAGGTGGAATTATTCCTCATAGATGGTTAATATGCTCAGTTTTTAAACATCAGATTAAAGCTCATGAAAGCCATTTAATAGCAACGTCTAACAAATTAAAAAAAGATCAACAAGTAAATGACAGTTTTAACAGGCGATTCTCCCCAAATCTTTTTTACAGTAGATTCTGATGAGCGATTACTCAAGGTGGAATTATTCTTCCTAGATGGTTAGTAAGTTTAGTTTTTAAACGTCAGATTGAAGATAATTAAAACCATTTAGCAGCAACGTCTGAAAAATAAAAAAAAGACTGTCAAGTAATTGATAATTTCAACAGGTGATTGCCCCCAAATCTTTTTTACAGTAAATTCTGATGAGCGATTCATCAAGGCGGAACTTTTCATCTTGAATGGTTAATATGCTTAGTTTTTAAACTACAAATTGCAGCTCATTAAATCATTTAGCAGCAACGTCTGAAAAATTAAGAGAAAGACTGGAAAGTAAATAACAATTTCAACCGGTGATTCTCCCCAAATCTTTTCCTCCTAGCCATAATGACGAACCACGCTCATCAAGACATGCCATCAGCCTTCCTGAAATCGTCCCTAAAACACTCGCACACACACACACACACACACACACGTTCACATTCACATTCACATTCACTATTCCTGTATAGGTCAGTTGTCAGTAACAGCTCAATCAAGCTGTCATCCGTCCAGGCCCCGGGACGAGCGCGACATAAATAATCGAGGTCCAGGGTGAATGTCAATGAGTGATGGGAGATGACTGATGGCCTGAATGTCTGGTATTGTTGAGACAAATGTCGCCTGGTCCACGCCACTCCCTCCAGCTCGCAGGATTTCTCTCTCTCTCTCTCTCTCTCTCTCTCTCTCTCTCTCTCTCTCTCTCTCTCTCTCTCTCTCTCTCTTTTACTTCTTCTTCTTGGGTCCTTCGTGTCTGATTTCGTTTTCGCTCATGTGAACCGTCGAAGCATTTTTTGGTAGAGCTATATAGGATTTTGCGACCCTCTCTCTCTCTCTCTCTCTCTCTCTCTCTCTCTCTCTCTCTCTCTCTCTCTCTCTCTCTCTTTTACTTCTTCTTCTTGGGTCCTTCTTCATGTCTGATTTCGTCTTCGCCTCTTTGAACGGTCGATCATTTTCGGTAAAGCTATATATGATTTTGTGACTCTCTCTCTCTCTCTCTCTCTCTCTCTCTCTCTCTCTCTCTCTCTCTCTCTCTCTCTCTCTCTCTTCTTGGGTCCTTCCTTCTTCATGTCTGATTTCGTCTTCGCCCACATGAAAACATCGAAGCATTTTTGGAAAAATTGTTACGTCTTGGGTCAGAGCTATGTAGGATTTTCGTTCTCTCTCTCTCTCTCTCTCCTCTCTCTCTCTCTCTCTCTCTCTCTCTCTCTCTCTCTCTCTCTCAATCCTGATTTGCTGTGTGTTCCTGGAATTCCTTGGCCTGCTTTTTCTAAATGTTTATTTTCGTATGTGTGTTTTTATTTTTTTTTTTAGGCATTTGTCTAGTTTAGCTGTCCATCGATGCTGTTTTATTTCTCCTAACAACTTACTTTATCTACAGTACTTATAAGTCTTATGACTTTCCTTATTTAATTTTTCCCTTATAGTATTTTTACCTTCTTTTCCTTTCGAACATTCTTCGTGGATTTCATTTAATTTATCATCGCAGTTATTAACAGGTGTTCTTGTTCTTCTCCTTGTTCTTGCTGAACTGAACTGGATATAGAATTTAGGCCAAAGGCCAGTCACTGGGACCAAAGAGGTCATTCAGCGCTGTTACGGAAATTGACAGTAAAAGGTTTGAAAGGTGTAACAGGAGGAAAACCTCAAAGCAGTTGCACTATGAATCGAATGTTAGGAGAGGGCTGAGGAAAGTAAGATGGAAGAAAGGGAGTATGAAAGGAGGTAGAGTAAAGGTAACAAAAGGGTGCAGCTAGCGGTCTAAAGCTCGCTGCAAAGACTTTAGCAATGCCTATAGTGCACCACAGATCTCATCCAAACAAATAGAAAAAAAATCGAGTTATTTAAGTGGTCTTTAATTTACTTTCTCATAGCATATTCATTTTCATTGCTGTCCTCAAGAGTAGTTCAACCTGCTTACTCATTCATACATTCTGTAACACTGTCTCATTTTGAAATTCATCCAATTAAATCTGATCCAGAGGTGCACATTTCACGTCAGTTTCTGTAATATCATTGTCATGACTTGATAATATTCTCTGATCAGTGACAGTATGTGAAGTCTCTGCAGCTGATTAATGGGAATATCCTGCCAAGAATTTGAATAAGTTCTCAGACTGGGAGCGTTTCCTCCTCAGCTGCTGAGACATTTATATTCTTGGCGGTCTTAAATCTTTCATGGTGATATGGTATTATTGATGGCAGATACTATGGTTCTTCTTAATAATCTACTTAATTATTTTTAATATTTTTGGAATATTGTTATCTCGTCCGATTTTATTTTTGGAGTTTCTCTTATAGTCCATTTAGCTGGTCCGTCGCAATTTTCTCCTGATTTTATTTTCAATGTCTTCCACAAAATTAATGATAAATTCTAGAGTACATAACCTAAAAAGTCAACCAGTCGTAAGCGGCTGATCGGCGCGAAACCCATTGCAAGTGTGACGCCAGGTAACGCGTAATCTCTCATTTACTGTATGAGTCTGCTTTTCTTTGAAGCAGTCTTATAGTGTCCTGTTTTGTTTTGAAGGTGTTTTTAAGAGTTCTCGGTAAATCTTGTTTTAGTTTTCCTTATTCCTTAATTCTCGTCATTGCTTTCTCATACGTTTATTATACATGTTGTTAATGTTGTTAGTTGTTGTTATGATACACCGACATTTCGTTCGACCCTTGCTATAACTGGAAAACTTAGTTATATCTCAGTTGTACCTGTATTAGGTGTTACAAAAGATGGTTCTCGAACGTTACGTCACGTGAATAGTGAGATACGTAATTATCATGTTCCGCTAGTAGACCAGTCGGCAATATTGCTCGTTTGTAGGAGTCGAGTATATTTGTATCGCTTAGAGTTTTATTCTCATTTGACAACGAGGATACGCTAGTAGACTAGTAGATAATCTACAATCAATAAGCATTTTTAATAACAAGTATGATGGGAGAGAAGAAAGATTGGCTGAGTATAAAAGTATTTTCCCGTTGTGATTAAAAATAAAAAAAAATATATTTTCACTTTCTTTGGTTACTGGGATGCTTTCGCGAGCAAGAGCCCGTGTTGCACAAGGCTATGTTAATTTATCAACAACAACGATAACAATCTCTCTCTCTCTCTCTCTCTCTCTCTCTCTCTCTCTCTCTCTCTCTCTCTCTCTCTCTCTCGTTAAAGTCTACGGCGCGTGTACTCCATTTTCAGTGTTCCGTTTCTCAGAGAAACGGGTAAAAATACACTTAAGTGTTTTTTTGCTGAATTTCTTTTGATAGTTACTTTGTCAAGGTTAATTACTTTTAGTGGTATATGATTTAACTTAATTTCCAAAACCATGAAAGCCTTACAAATTCCTGTACCGGTAGGTTACCGATTTGCGTAAGGTTAGTAATTGTCTCATAAAAAAACTACAAGTAACTTTATTTTTCTCTTCGCTGTCAAAATCACATAAACAATGACTAGAAAACAAGACACTACAGTATACTGGTATTAAATCACTTTAATGCACCTTTTTATTACCTAATATTTGTATTTACTTTCTGAATCTTAGCAGTAGTTGTATGAATTTGCGCTGTGTGTGTCACACGCTATTATTCACAATATATTATGCTCATGGTCCCAAATTTTAAGCATTGTGTATATATATCTGCTCTAGCAGTGAAAGTAATCAGTCATTTTGTGCAGCTGTGATGCAGTGATAATGAAGATGAATTACGTCAAAGACCTTTCATGACAGCTCTTTTTTTTTTATCTATTTATCTATTTATTGATTAATTTTTTTTTCTTTTTGATAAGTAGGGTCACTTCTTTCTGTATGTCACTTTACTTCCTCTTAATTCTTCATAATGAACAGCTTATTTTTTGGAAGCTTTAATTTCAAGTTAATGGCCCCTCTGGTGGGCTTGTTCCATATGAATCGGTTTCATCTACTTAATAATTAGTTGGTACATAGTGCAAACAACGAAGTCTATAGTAAAACAGCGCTTTTAAGGTACTTCCGGCAATTTGGTTTGAATCTTCATGTTGCTTGTACAAGGTTCCTCTCTTGGTTTAATAATGTCCATTGGAATTTTATCCATTCATGTTTTCTTCATTGAGAGCTATTGTGGGAAACATACTGTACAGTTTTGCTATTGGTAGGGTTCATTATTACACAATTTTTTCTGTAAATTATACATCTCTATTTCATAGTCAAAGCATCGAGGAAAATTGAAATATGCCATCTAATTTTTTTTTAGGACGGATCAAAGAAATATTAGAAAGAAACTATTCATTACTTCTATCTTTACAATGTATGTAATCTGTAGATTTGCAATGAATTTTAATTATAAGTAAAACCTCATTCATATATTTTATAGGTGCGAAACTACAGTTACCACGTAATAATGTATTTATATATATACAAGATAAATGGACCTTGGAATTTTCTGTCTAAAAGTTGATGTATTAAAAGAGTACAGTGACAAACTACAACTAACTATTTCAATCCATCAATATTCAATTAGGTAAGATACTAAGACATTTATTTTTTTTATAAAATGCGGTAGCGTTCATGATACAGATATATAATGACGCAGTTATATATCATGAACCAAATCAATCCATCAGTATTCAATTAGGTGAGATACTAAGACATTTCTTTTTTACAAAATACGGTAGCGTTCATGATACTGATATATAATGACGCAGTTATATATCATGAACGAAATCAATCCATCAGTATTCAATTAGGTGAGATACTAAGACTTTTTTTTTTATAAGATACGGTAGCGTTCATGATACAGATATATAATGACGCAGTTATATATCACGAACCAAATGAAGTATTGCGATAGTAAGTTCATCATAAACTTCGCGCTCCCATTCAGATAACTATTTTTCATCCTCCTTTGATGAATGCGGTCTTCAGGTGACGGAATTTTCCTCCTCGGGTACAAAACGTTCATTCTTGCGGTTAGAGTTAACTGTATTACATTCAGAATCCTTCCGCCATTGCTGTTCAGTAGCGCGATACTTTCTTTGCGGATTGAAATTTTCCAACGAGCGAGATTGGTATAGGTGTACCTTGTGAGCTCTTCCGGTGTAGCCTCCTGCTTGACGTGGAGGATTGTAGTAGCTCTGTTCTAAAACGTTCTTTTGGATTGTGTTCCTCTCCTTGACTTGTATAATTCAAGCCCCGTAGCGGGGTAGCGTCCATCAGTGTACCTCGCGCGGTGCACTGTAGGCATTCCATAAGGTTCTTTGCTGCGTCCCTTCGGCCCGTAGTTGCAACCCCTTTCATTCAGTTTACTGTACTTCCGTTCATATTCTCTTTCTTCTATCTTACTTTCCTCAACCCTCTCCTAACAAATGATTCATAGTGCAACTGCTTTGAGGTTTTCCTCCTGCTATACCTTTCAAACCTCCTTTACTCTCAATTTTACATGAAACACCTTAAACCTTTGCGTGTCACTTTTCCAGCCTGACCGTCAATATATCCATCATGTTTGATATTTCAGCTTTTAACATTTAAATAATCCTTACATCTTCTCACTGATTAGGCAATTTCTGTCTCATTTCATTTACATTTTATGTAAATATCCCATACCTTGACCTTGTTATTTGGTCTCGTCTGATGATAGGACCTGGTACGTTCAAAAAATTCCAGATAGATCAAAATATGCTAAATGCAAATTAAATTTCTACCTCCCATAGGGATCGAACCCGAGATTCTTCAGATCACTGGACCCTTATGCTTTCGTTTTTACATACTAGAGATATACAGTCAGTTTGCCATCTTCACGAAATCGTTTTTGGGAAAAGGATAACTATATTTATATAAACATTAAAGGACCGTTATTCTCACCTTATTGAACTATAAAGTAAAGCCTTTTTTTCTGGTATATAATGATCTGAGTATGGGCAAAATTTTGGTCATACAGTTAATGTATGCATGTTGATAATTTTCATATTAAGTTTGTTAGTTTCCTTTTAGTAAATTTTTAGATTAACTACTATATATAACAAATAAATTAATCTGAAGCAATAAAGATTTATTAAATTTAGTCAATCAGCTTTGTTGTAGATTTACTAATATATGTATATATATATATATATATATATATATATATATATATATATATATATATATATATATATATATATATATATATATAATATAATAAAAGGTAAAATTAATCTGAATCAATATAGATTTATTAGAACTTAGTCAGTCAGTTTTGATTTAGATTAACTAATATATATATATATATATATATATATATATATATATATATATATATATATATATATATATATATATATATACATATATATATATATATATATATATATATATATATATATATATATATATATATATATATATATATGCAGTATATTTACACACATATAAAACTAGATAAATTAATCTGAATCAATATAAATTTATTATTATTTAGTCAGTCATTTTTGACCATCAAAACCTCTCCTCTTCATTTCCAAATTCCCAATTTCCGAAACAATCATTTACCTGACCACAGACCCGCGGGCACCCAAATGGATGTCAGTGCATCCTTCCCACAACTGAATGAAATTTGGGAGTCCCCTGGCGGGTCCAAACTGGATGGAGAAGGGCAGTCAGAGTTATGGCGCCGTTACAATCAGCTGATGGCAGGCAGTAAAGCCTTGAGCCAGATCACGTTCTCTCTCTCGCACTTCCGAGAGAGAGAGAGAGAGAGAGAGAGAGAGAGAGAGAGAGAGAGAGACTAGGCTTTTCTGTGATACATTAAGGAATTTTTGCAATGTTAACAGAGGTCAGATGGTGATATAAATTGGAAAGAAAGTTTGTCATAGTTTCATGAATTGAAAAAAAAAAAAAAGCCAAATCCAGTTGTAATTAACCTCAGTAAAATATTGTGTAATAATAATAATTATAATTACTGTTACAGTAAGAATACTACTACTACTACTACTACTAATACTACTACTACTATAATAATAATAATAATTACATTATTATTATTATTATTATTATTATTATTATTATTATTATTATTATTATAGCCATGGAAATAGCTTCTAACCACTTTTGATATTCTCCAAATTTTACAAATGGACCGGAAACGAACAACGCAAATTGAACCATCAAATTGAAATCGCCACCTTTTTCCTCCCACAATACCATCTTCACGCACCCAAAAACCACCTGTTCGCAGAAGCTCCTCCTACGGGCGCTTCACAATCCCGTCCGCCAAGTTTCAATCGTCCAAGGAAGAGAGAGAGAGAGAGAGACGGCGGCGGCGGCGGACGAAAGGAAGAAGCTTCTGCGCCCTCCTGTATCTTTACGACCTCATAACCCTCAGCATTATTGGGCGTGAATAGCTTTTTGGTGGGCCAAACGGCCTGTTTTACTCCCGAAGCTTAATTGTCGGCATAAATGTTGGGCTGTAATGCGATACTCTCGCGGGGCGCCCCTTTATGTCTCTATTTGTCAGCTGAGGTTTAATAGAGAGATATTGCTCCGAAGGAAACGGGTTGGACCTTCCCTCTCTCTCTCTCTCTCTCTCTCTCTCTCTCTCTCTCTCTCTCTCTTTTAGTGGACGTTTATCTTTCGTTTAACATTTGTTCTTTTAAGAAATGTAATATTTTAAATTTGGTTATATGAATTGGTTTTAATTATTATTATTATTATTATTATTATTATTATTATTATTATTATTATTACTTCTTCTTCTTCTTCTTCTTCTTCTTCTTCTTCTTATTATTATTATTATTATTATTATTATTATTATTATTATTATTATTATTATTATTATTAATTAGAAGCAAACTGGTTCTTCCTAAAGGCTGCAAAAAAAAGAAAAAAACGTTTCCTTGCAACCCGTCAATTTTTTCCTTTTTTTTTTTAGAGATCTTTAAAAGTAGCCCGTCAAAAATAAATGAACCGAGACAGACAGGAAAGAAAGAGACAGACGGAGGGAATAGATTTCCTCTCTCTCTCTCTCTCTCTCTCTCTCTCTCTCTCTCCCTGAGGGACTCCACCTCACGAACGCCGAGAGCTCTAGAAATTGATACTAAATGACACTCAATTCGAGGCCACATTTCCCACCCCATTAAATAAACTCGAACAATATCGCGATATCGCGCCGTCAGGAGCCGCGGAGACGAAACTCCTACTCGGAGGCGAGGCATTTCACGCCTTAGCTGGGGTCGAGATGTTAAGGAGGACCGGGGGAGTACTTAGAGCCCTGTAAATCTGAAATTTTATCGACTGGGCGCATCGGAAGCATATATTTGCGGGGAGTTACAAGGTGCAGAGAGAGAGAGAGAGAGAGAGAGAGAGAGAAGAGAGAGAGAGAGAGAATGAATGCTTCTTAGCGATGTGATTTGAGGCGATCTGGGGAAATCGTCACTCTGAATTAAGACTTAAGCATTGCAGTGGTGTTTATGAAGGCTTTCTTCTTTTATTCTTTTTGATAAATACTTTTTTTTATTAGCTCGTCTTTCTTGAAAATTCAGTTCTTTATTATTTCGGTTATTTTTTATTTTTTCTTGTAGACGACCACTTTTGATTTTGACATGTTTCTGTTTTTGTGTGTGTGTGTGTGTTTTACGGAAGCATTAATTTTGTATGTAATTTATTCAGCTGTAACTCAACAAGCTATTCTTCCATTATCTTAACAATATAGCAGAGCATTTGACACTTACTCTATAATTTAATGAAAATAAACGCCAAGAATCTTTATCAATTTTAGCTGAACATCTCTATAAAAACATTTCATTATCTTAGTAACCTAGTAATTTAGCAGAGCACTTGACACTTACTGCATAATTTAATGAAAATAAACACCCCATATCTTTATCAATTTTAGACACTTGTAGGCAGGATCCATCATCGAGCAAATGAGAAGACAAGCGTATCAAGTGGCAATGTATAAATTCTCCTCGCAATATGTCCTCATAAAGATCCCATGAAGACTTCGCCATTCACAGATGTGCGCGCATGCTCAGGGGCACTCTTCTTGCTCATATACCTCATACAGCCTCATAAAAAGCCACTCTTAACTCACAGACACCCTAATCTCTCTCTCTCTCTCTCTCTCTCTCTCTCTCTCTCTCTCTCAGTAAAATACACCCGAGCACCAGAACTGTTTAGAAAGAGAAAAAAAGCCCCCTTCCCGGACAGATTCACAAATAATAATCTTTCGAAATTAAGCAGAACATTACCTATTCACCACAGGACAAGGCCGGGGCCACCAAAACACAACAATTTATGGCATAGCGGGACTCCTCTCTCTCTCTCTCTCTCTCTCTCTCTCTCTCTCTCTCTCTCTCTCAAATATCTTGGTAACAGAGAGCTCCAACACCAGCGCAACAAAAACATTGGGACATCTTTACGAGCCTTCAAACTCATAAAGGGGATCGCCTGTGACTCGCCGGACAGAAACGACCCTCTATCTCTCTCTCTCTCTTCTTCTCCTTCTCTCTCCCTCTCGGGGAGCCTTTGAAAGGGTCTTGGGACGCGTCTTCTCTCTTTTTTTATTTCCCCGGTCGTTGCTTCCTAACGACCCACAGTTCAGTGCGGCATTAATGGGCAGTTAAAGTGTCCACTAGCGGCCATTTTCCCTGAGTTATGAGGACTTGGCACCCATTACGTCGGCGTTACGTCGCCGCCTACGTCACTGATACGTCACTACCCGCGTGCTTCGATGACGCAATGGTAAAACGTGAGGGGAAATTGTGTTAAATGAATTTCATTTTTATCTCTTTAGGATATTATTGTGGTTTTGCAGATGAGGGTGTCCTGTTTGTGATTTGGGTTGTTTGTCTGTTTGTTTGTGAATGTGCTAAGACCAAGTAAACATTGTTAGTAGATTTTTACCGTAACATGTTACCGAAAGGTGGGTTTCGAGACTACGCAAGAATGTTAACAAAAGGTGGGTCTCGTGGATACACAAGAATGTAACTTCTAGAGAGAAGGAACCTTTATGAGGATGAATTACTAAGCCTCGTTTCAGCTGGTCCAGACTTTGGGAATTGAATTGCTGTGCACCATTACCGTAGATTTTGGTAACTACATTATTTGCTGGTAACAAAGTATATTTAGGGAGAAATGGGACTGTAGCCCTTTGGATATATATACATATATATATATATATATATATATATATATATATATATATATATATATATATAAAAGTACGTATATGTAATTTCTCTCAGTATGTAACATAGTAGTCCAGTAGGCTATGGAAGTAATCTCCACATTACACTATCACAAAATCTTAAACAAGAAAATACAGAGCAACATAATATATTTTATATATATCATATGTACAATGCAATAGTTGTCAGTGGGCAATTCATGGAGCGCTCCATCTTTTTTCTAGTGAGAGGAGCTTTCTAAGTCTACTGATAGTGCCAAGTACAGTGTGCCATGTGTTAATTATTAACCTACACAATCAGTGGTGTTTCATATCAGAAAGTACTGTGTAATTACATTTTTCATTAACTCTCATCTGATCCAATCAGAGTTTTGGAAATCCTGATAGAGATAGCTTAAAAAAGGGATGTATATTGCGTCATTTTGTGTTTGTCCCGCTCATTATCCGAAACAATGCCACCCAACACACCCCAACCATGTCACTAAGTGACCTAGGCACCTGATGGCACTTCCATACAAATTTTTTTGCACTTTCTTACTTCCCAGTTGAAACGTTCTACCATGGAATCAGTTACAGAGTCTGAGAAGTGGTCTTCTCTGATGATGGAATTGGCTTTACATTAATGTTCTGCAAAGATGTGATTATCTGTATTCATCGTCCAGGAATGAATTGTCACAAGAAAGTTCATATATCACTACATAGCTGAGGATGAGGTGATATGCCCAGATCTGCCAAGGAGACTGCTGCAGATCTCAGCTATTCTACTGCATACAGTGTTGCAGCAAATGACTCGCAAGTGGTCAAGTCACTGTCAAGGAAAAACTGCCAATATCCATTGCATTGTGGAGTAGTTGTTTCAGTGCTGACTTCCCCCTTGAACTCGAGTTTGAGGGCGAGCCATATGATGCCAACATGACCATAGCCTCTTGAGTGCCATACTTTCCCCAACTCTTGAAGAGCGCTTGCCTCTTGTGTTCCTGTCAAATGCCACAGAACAACCCATCTCTGTATCCTCTTCTCGGCCTCCAGTAGAGGTAAGGGTCATCTCAGCTAAAAATCTTGACTCCTGAAAACTACTCAAGTCTATATGCAAATCTTCCTCAGCCCTAGAAGTTGGTAACATGACGAGAATGACAAGTGGCATACAAAAATTAGCTGGCATACGAAAAGAACTACTCATTTGCTCAAAGAACTAATACTTAACAACCAGAAAACATTTTGCCAGGGATCTAGGAGATTTCGCATTGTTATCTACAGTCTGCATTCCTCCGTGACTTAAATTACAAACAGTGAGGAAGCCCAGGTGGTGATATTCTTATTTCCTTTGATCTTATGGGCAGTAGTGAAGACTGAATAGCATATGAATAACCTGCTCAGTCTCCAAGCTACAGACCCTGCAAATCTCACTTTCGACCTTGGGCCTCAGCCCTACCTTACACTCTGCCAAATGTACGTAATTCTGATAATTTTCTATATTCAAAGGGTAACCTTTTCCGAAATGTCACTCCATCAAGAAAAACGCAGTCTCGCCGAGCACATCATCCTGCACCTGATGTACAATGAAATCAAACGCATACCTATTGACGATTTTGCACAAAATATATATCTTGTTCCGTATTTGTCAGCTTTCACAGGTTGTACACTTTTTACTGACACTCTCCATATGAATGGCAGCAACGCTTCATCCAGAGAGTGGCTCCATTCTGGCACTTGAGGATTTTGGCAAAGCTTCTGAACATATATTACTGAACACACTTTAATCTCTTACCAGCGCGATATTTTCTGGTGCTGCCAGTCTCTTGAAGTCACGGAGGTACATAGACTGATGTTTCAAATTGTACGAGTTTTCCTTAATTAATAACTCGTTCATAGACATGCGATCCTTGGATGGTAGATAGGGCTGCAGCTTAGTTTTTAGTTTTCTGCAAAAGAAAACTTTTTTGCCGGCTTTGTCTGTCCGTCCTTACTTTATTCCGTCCGCACTTTTTGCTGTCCGCACTTTTTCTGTCTGCCCTCAGATCTTAAAAACTACTAAGGCTAGAGGGCTGCCAACTGGTACGTTGATCACCCAGCCTCCAATCATCAAACATACGAAATTGCAGCCCTCTAGCCCCCGTAGCTTTTATTTTATTCAAGGTTAAAGTTAGCCATAATCGTGCTTCTGGCAGTGATATAGGATGGGCCACCACCAGGCCGTGGTTAAAGTTTCATGGGTCATGGCTCATACAGCATTATACCGAGACCACCGAAAGATAGATCCATTTTCGGTGGCCTTGATTATACGCTGTAGCGGCTGTACAGGAAACTCGATTGCGCCGAAGAAACTTCGGCGCATTTTTTACTTGTTTTTTAGAATAGTGGAATCTCTTGGGTATGTTGTTGACCGTAACTTCACGAAAAACAATCCCCTTAGGGTGGGTTTCTTTCCCCGAGAATAGAGTTTATATTATGTTTTAGTAATACGTCCTTCCAGACTGGCTATAATTAACTTTGTTCCTTCGTCAAGACATCAGGTATGATTAAAATACAAAGGGAAAGTTATTATAACATATGATCTTCAGTAACTCTAGATTATAACTTTGATTCTTAAAGAAAAGTGGATTGTCTGAAACAGTTGTTCAAGACTTTTGTGAATGATGAATTGTATTGTCAAAAAAAAAAAATTTTTTTTTAGTAAAATTTTGTGAGGGAAAAATTCTGTATAAAAACTAAAGATAACTGGGTAAGGTATTTTTCAAACTGGTATATATGTATATATATATATATATATATATATATATATATATATATATATATATATATATATATATAAAAAACATGTATGTATGTATGTATGCATGTATATGATATACTTATATATATATATGTATATATACGTACATATATATACATACATACATACATACATGCATACATACATACATACATACACACTGAGGCAAAGTAGTAACAGTTACTGAAAAAAATTTAAGCTGAATAAGATGCTGTGAAATTTAATTCACGTTTCATAGAAAGAATGAGTATGATATTCAGCGTTGCAAGCGACGAAAAGCAGAGAGGAAACTGGACTGAATTAACCTTACAAAGAGAAAATAATAATAATAATAATAATAATAATAATAATAATAATAATAATAATAATAATAATAATAATAATAATAATAATAATAGTGGCACTAGAGTGTAAGCGACCCCAATCCGCTCGCTTGAAGTCTTGGTATAAGCGGTGACAGTCTCGGTTGGCACAGGTGAGAAGCCTTTCGAGGCATTCCGACCGCCGCTTTTACCTTTCTCTCTGTACCTGTAGCGATCTCTCCTCCTCCTCCTCCTCCTCCTCCTCCTCCTCCTCCTCCTCCATCAGTGACGACTGCTGCAGAGTGTTTAAATATTCATAAGGCGACGTCGGTAGTTCCTGGTACCATTCTTGGCACTCTCTTTCTCTTTCTCGTTCTCTCTCTCTCTTTCTTTCTCTCTCTCATTGACTATAATTACATGACGGAGCAAAACATCAGGTAGACGACCAGATGGATATGTTCCGTGTCCATCCTCATTTTCTAGTCGCTTCTAGGTCATCAATTATGAGGTGAGTTTCGTCTCCATATGCTACTCTGCTTCTTTGCAGCTCTGACGTGACCTTAATTTTAATATTTATTTGTTATTCTCTGTTTGCATACATTTCCTGCAAAATGACGGGTTAATTGTAAAGTTTTTTTAGTTTGTCAACAGAACTTTCATCAGACATGATTTTGATTTATTTAAGGCTAGGGAAATCAGTGGATATGATTGTATTATTAAGTGCAATGAAATGTTTATCTGGTTGTCAACAAGTAGAAGATTATGGTTCAAACATCAAAGAGTTCTTTCCTCTAAATTATTAGATGCTTGCGTTCTTAATATAGTTGTACACCTCTCTCTCTCTCTCTCTCTCTCTCTCTCTCTCTCTCTCTCTCTCTCTCTCTCTCTCTCTCTCTCTCTCTCTCAGTATATTTTGATTAGGAATATTGCCTTTGTGTTATTAGTCTCTCTCTCTCTCTTTCTCTGAGTAGATTTTGATTAGAAATACTGCCTTTGTGGTTTCAGTCTCTCTCTCTCTCTCTCTCTCTCTCTCTCTCTCTCTCTCTCTCTCTCTCTCTCTCTCTCTCTCTCTCTCTCTCTCTCTGTTTAGATGTTTTCTCAGTTTCTTGCTGTTGTTCAGGCATCTTTCTTTTTTCTGGGAAAATTAACGATATCTTGATATATTATAGTTTACATGGATTTGCAAAATTCACACAGCATCTTGCATTTCAAAAGTTGCGTCATTGAGCAAAAAGTTTACTAAGGCTTAGTACTCCGTACGTACATTTTATCAAAGAATTTTCACGTGCAGGTCTCATTTTGCAATTACTTGTCTTTTAAACGAAATATATAAATACTTTTTTTCGACGATGTCCATATCAAGAAAATTAGGCGATCAACCTTTTGTGTGTGTTTTTCAATTCTGCTGACTAACTCAGTCTTTAAGGCCACCAAAAAAAAACTCTGAAACATGGCGATGGTAACTCGACAAAGGTATTACTTTACAGTCATGACTCGACAGCATTTATCTTCATTTTTTGACAGCTACATTAACCCTCCTAGCTTACCCCCCTCCCCTCCCCCCTTCCCCTCCCCCCCCAAAAAAGAAGAAGTAATAATGACCCAGTTACGTAATGAATCCATCCACCTGGAACTGGGGTGCCTTCGGAATTGGCCAATTTTCCCTCGGAATTAGCCGACGAAAATGGGAAGGGGTTGGGGGAAGGGGTTGGGGGAAGGGGAGGGAGGGGGGGGAAATGACACCTGTCACGCGACTGATTGTCATGTGAACCTCCTCATTCTCTCCTTACGCCAAATGACTCTGCGTACCCCGTTTCAGCCCATTACGCCCAACCACAGTCATCTTGAAGTGGGCTACCGTATTGGGCAGGAAATGCCTTCGAAGAATGCAACAGAGAGAATAAAAGGAAAACATTTCTTGTCGAGCTCCTCACGTGGTGGCTTTATAGTTCTCATCGCATTTTGATAATTTACTTACATTCTTATATATTTATTAATCTGTTCATTTATTTTTTCTTTTAAAGAAAGTGAGATCTCTTGGTTTCTGTATTTTCCTTTACCTCCTCTTATTCCATTCTAATGAACACCATATTCTTTGGAGCTTGAATTTCAAGTCAATGGCCCCTTTGGTGGGCTTGTTCCATATGAATAGGGTTCATCTTCATATAATAATAATAATAATAATAATAATAATAATAATAATAATAATAATAATAATAATAATGGAGAAGCAAATCCACAGTTATGTGTATGTACATATAATTACAGATAAAACTGTACAGTTTTATCTTCAATTATATGTTCATATACATAACTGTGGATTTTTTTCTCCATTTTAAGACTCTTGCTACTATGAGTATTTTTTATAATTAATAATAATAATAATAATAATAATAATAATAATAATAATAATAATAATAATATAATAATAATAATAATTATAATAATAATAATGATAATAATAATAATTCGAATACTGATAACAGTGCAAATTTGCGAGGAAGTGGAAGTGAGCCAAAGGAAGCTAGTGATTTCATACGATTTTTTTTTTTTTTTTTACAGGTTTTAAACTGAGAGGTAATAATTCCGGGAAACGATTTCGTCGACAGGAAATATGAAACTGACGCAACTGGCTCTTGAGTGAAAACATTATCTAGGTTCTGTTACTTTTCATTGATTTATTAATAACTTTATTCAGTCTAGTTTTATACCTAATGTACAATTATTTATTTGCTGGGAAACTATTTCATGTAGTCTTTTTTCCACACTATTTTTATACTTAATGTACAAATATTTATATCTCGGAAACTATTTCATCCACAGGAAATATGAAATTGAATCTTAAGTGACTCTCAAGTGACAACATAATCTAAATTCTGTTGCTTTTCATTGACGTAAAAATAGATTTATTTGGTCATATATATATCTTCACAGTTGCAAGAGGAGTTTCTGATTGTGTCGCATTTTAAGAATATATATAAGTATATGTATATATATATATATATATATATATATATATATATATATATATATATATATATATATATATATATATACATATACATGTGTGTGTGTACATATATCCAAATATATATATATATATATATATATATATATATATATATATATATATATATATATATATATATATATATATATATATATATATATATATATATATATATATATATATATATATATATATATATATATATATATATATATATAATATATATATACATATACTTGTACATACATATATATATACGTACATACATATATATATATATATATATATATATATATATATATATATATATATATATGTACGTACAGCATACATACATATATATATGTATGTATGTATGTATTCTGAATATAATTTTAAGCAGAAAGATTTCTGTGCCCAAACTGTACCTGCAAGCCTTTTGTTTGAAACAGGCTTAAATTATATTCGTTTACTAGCGGCTTTTGATTTCAGACATCTATTGTATCAAACTCATCTCTCGATTTCCCGACCCCTGCGGCCTCCATGAATCCATGAAATTGGACCATGACTGTATAGAGTCTCATAACTTGACATAAAAATAGTCTTACGTTTTATGGAGACAGATTTCAAAAACAATACTTACCAGACATCTTTGTTTCATGTCCTTGCCGCTTGTCTTTTTCGAAGCTGCTTTATTTAAATAGGAGCCTGTGAGAGATATTGCCTTTTTAGTTTTCTGTAAAAGAAAACTATTGTGCCGGCTTTGTCTGTCCGTCCGCACTATTTTCTGTCCGCCCTCAGATCTTAAAAACTACCGAGGCTACAGGGCTGCAAATTGGTATGTTGATCGCCCACCCTCCAATCATCAAACATACTAAATTGCAGCGTTCTAGCCTCATTAGTTTTTAATTTAATTAAGGTTAAAGTTGGCCATAATCGTGCTTCTGGCAATTATATAGGATAGGCCACCACCAGGCGGTAGGTAAAATTTCATGGGTCGCTGCTCATAAAGCATTATACCGAGACCCCCGAAAGATAGATCTGTTTTCGGTGGCCTTGATTGTACGCCGTACAGAAAACTCGATTGAGCCGAAGAAACTTCGGCGCATTTTTTACTTGTTTTTGTAGAGACAACTTCTTAGAAGTAAGGCTTGATCTGACATTCACAACAGGAGCTGGACTGAAAATGAATGTTGGTTTCCAGGAATGATTTAACTCTTGAAACTCATTCAAAATTTATTTTAAATCACGGGCAATAAAAATATGTTATTCTTATACTTTATTTCAAAGACTTTTTTCTGTGTTCTTATCGTACATGCACGAATAAGCTATTTGTTATTTACACATTCACGTTACTAAATGCACTGAAAATACTAACTGTGTTTGTAGCTCAGTACATCAAACGAAGTGTTATCTAAAATCTAGTGGAAATGATTTCATTAATAAAAGGTAACTTTTCAAGAGGAATAGTATTTTATGAAGGCAAACAATTCTGGGTTTTTATAACTACATATCAGCTTGGCATTGCCGGTTATAAAAAAAAAATGTAGCAAAATACATTGAAACTTAAGTTCCAAACACCAAGATGTCTGACGTCAAACCTTTTGTCTGCGTTTTTGAATAAAGAAAAAAATAAAAGTAAACAAGGAAAAAAAGGAAGACTATATGAATCAAGTCCCAAGATACGAGAGCAGAAAGCAAAATACTTTAAAACTTAAGTTCCAGATACCAATTAATTTGACGTCAAAGCTTTTGTCTCAGTATTTAAAAAAAAAAATAAAATAAAATAAACAAGAAAGAGCTCAGGAAGCAAAATACATTGAAACTTCAGGTCCCAAGCATCAAGGAGTCTGAAGTCGAAGTTTTTGGCTCTGCATTTTTAAAGTAAAAAAGAAGAAAAATAAACAAGAAAGCTGAAGACAATATGAATCAAGACCCAACATACAACGGTATGGCGTTTTTAAAGCAAACGAGAAGAAAAGGTAAACAAGAAATATGAAGACGATATGAATCAAGACCCAAGATACGAGGGTATAGGATTTGCTCCCAGTTTTTGAATGGAGTTGAACGCCACCTCATAATTCACGCTGGCTGCCTCGGCAGCGAATCCTAGCCATTAAAACTTCTATTTGGGCATCTGTTCAGCCGCGTCAACTCTGCAAAGGGCGGCGATGTGTATGTGTGCCGTAGCTGGCAGAATGCTTATGGTGGTTGTGGTGGTGCTCGTTGTGTAACAGATATTTTGTAACGTATTTTCACGTGACTAATGGAAAAGTGGATTTGAGTCGCCATTAGTAGGCTTGTATTTTTGCCCGGGTTGATCCAGATTCTTTTGGGCGTGTTTTTGTTCATTCATGATATTTACAAGCGTATATTATTTCTTTCTAGTGTGGATTTTACCCAAATGAAGAACTAAAGGAGCCTCTCTCTCTCTCTCTCTCTCTCTCTCTCTCTCTCCCCCTTCTCTAATTTTCCCCCTTCAAAATTGAAGGCTTCCATCTCTCTCTCTCTCTCTCTCTCTCTCTCTCTCTCTCTCTCTCTCTCTCTCTCTCTCTCTCTCTCTCTCTCCTCGCATTCATTTTATACCCTGTTTAGTAGGTTTAATGTCGATTTTCGATTGGAAATGTACCCATGAACATAAAAAAAAAAATGCCAAAAAATTATGTTAAAATCTCGCAAAGAAACGAAAAAACATAAGCAAGGCTAAGACAGTCAATTATAAAATGAACGAGTTGCTACATTAATAAAGAGAAAGTCTTAATGCACCACCTGAATAAAGAGAAAGTCTAATGCATCACCTAAATAAGGAGAAAGTCTAATGCACCACCTGAATGAAGAGAAAGTCTAATGCACCACCTGAATAAAGAGAAAATCTAAACCACCACCTGAATCAAGAGAAAGTCTCAATGCACCACCTGAATAAAGAGAAAGTTTAATACACCGTCTGAATAAAGAGAAAGTCTAATGCACTACCTGAATCAAGAGAAAGTCTCAATGCACCACCTGAATAAAGAGAAATTTTAATACACCACTTGGATAAGGGGAAAGTCTAATGCATCACCTAAATAAAAAGAAAGTCCAGTGCACCACCTGAATAAAGAGAAAGTTTAATACACCACCTGAACAAGGAGAAAGTCTATTGCACAACCTGAAAAAGAGAAAGTCTAATGCACAATCTAAATAAAGAGAAAGCTCAACGCACCGTCCATACCAAACCATAATTTCAAAAAACAGGACAATACTGAAGGGGTTTAAGAGGACGCGCGCGCTCGCGCGAGCAAATCCCAAAACGAATTCATAACATTTGGCTCCAAATGGCCATGAAATTGCCATAGAAAGACCTCTCCTATGGCAGCCACCTCTCCTATGGCACCTACCTCTCCTACGGCACCCACTGGGCGGCTATGCAATCACGGGACTTTACTGCAAACACTCCAGGTCGGAATTGATCCTCGATCGGTGATAAATGCGCCTATCTGTCCGGTCTGGAAAGCGCGCTGGAAAGAGAGAGAGACCCGGGCCGGCGGCCTATGGAATAGATGCGAAAGAAAAAGAAAAGAAGAAAAATTGGCAAAAAGAATGAAGATAAAGAGAGGGAAAGGCAGTGAAAGTAAACTTGATGTATTGGCCTTAGTTTTTTTTTTTAGTTGATGTTGTTATGAAGGCTCTTTTCTTACTAGGTAATTGTTTTCTCTTGTTAGAAAAACGAGTCAGATGAAAATTTGTGAAATGACCTTCTTCTCTTAAGCTTTGCAGTTTATGCAATCTGAATTGCTTTGGAATGGAATAAAAGGGAAATGTAATAATCATTGTTAGAAAGAAGGCGTAGAGATAAATGACTGCAGAGTAAAAACAGTAGACTGGAAATAATTCATCCCGATAGAATTAAAGACTACATTTTTGGAAACATGTTAATGTAGGCATATAAAATTTCCTTCCTTGATTTTTAAAAGCAATGAACTTTCCACTTATTTATTGATACTTCTACTAAACTTGGAATAATTTGTTACAATAGAATTTAAGATTACATCTCTGGACAAAAATTTATCCAGGCAGACACGCAAACACAGCCTTTTTCTTGAAGATATATAAGATTTTTCTTCCTTGATTTTTTAAAACTATAAACTTTGTACTTATCTGTTTGTACTATTAAACTGGAAATAATTCATTACAACAGAATTAAAGACTACATACCTGGACAAAAATTATATTAGCGACACGCAAACACAACCTTTTTCTTTAGGACAAAATTTTTCTTCCTTGATTATTTTAAAACAATTAACGTTTTTATTATCTGTTTGTACTCTTACCAAACTTGAAATAATTAATTACAATAGAATTAAAGACTACATATTTTGACGCATTTGTGGATGCAGGCAAACACGGCCTCTTTCTTGAAGATATATAAGATTTCATTCCTTGACTTTGTAAAAGCAATAAACTTCTTATTTATACATTTGCACTCCTACACGAGATGCTCTCGCGATATTCTAGAGCAAAAGGGATGAGAAGAATTGCCTTTCAAAATCAACAGTAAATAGAATCAAGGGAGATAAAGGGAGTTGTTTAATTCAACGCTGAAGGATAGCGGAGAGGCGCAGCAGGAATTATTTATGCGCAACAGGTGCACAAAATTTTGTAAACACGGGGCGCACTCTCCAACAAGGAGGATTCATTCTTATTCCGGTACAGGCGCTAGATTTTTTTTTTTTTTTTACTTTTGAAGTCTGCTTTTACTTTTGGGCTTCAAAGTATTTTGTGAATTATATCCCGGTTTCTAATCTTAACTAACTATGTGTTTATGTGTTACAATGCCAGCGCCTTGTTGTATCACATATTTGGGTGGATGCAGGAATATGCGAATTCATTTGCAAAGAGAAAGTGTGTTTGCATATGCACACAAACACTTTTTTACATACATACACACACATATATATAAATATATATATATATATATATATATATATATATATATATATATATATATATATATATATATATATATATATATATATATATAGTTTTGTTACTAATACGCACATAACCCTTTTTGTCCACAAATATCAAACCACAAATACCCCCTTTATACCTTGGGAATAAGTTGCACCCAAAGCGAATTGTATATTATAAATGCATCTGTTTGTATCAAACCCAAAATACATAGGGTGCAAAGATATTCCCAGGTAAAATGAACTGGGTTAATAAAGGAGTATTTGTGGCTTAATACATACATACATACATACATGCATACATGCACAATATGTATATATATATATATATATATATATATATATATATATATATATATATATATATATATATATATATATGTATATATGTGTGTGTGTATGTATATATACAATATGTTTTGTATGGTAAGAGAACTCGTCACTGAAGTCAGGGGTAGTTGGTGTTGGTTGTTCAGGTCCACCAGGAGTTTACCACCTATCAATAATAATTACCCTTGGGTAATAGCCTATATGTATGCATATATATATATACATATATAAATATATATATATATATATATATATATATATATATATATATATATATATATATATACATATATATACATACATACAGTATATACTGTATATATCCAACTATTTATTTCCCCTTTAATTTGTATTCCGAAGCCGCCCTGATCCTTGTCCATAATCTTTCGTTCACACCTACGCCATTATTCTCTGTTAAGTCCCATCCGATCGCCTCGTTGCCGACATACGTTTGTGTCTGAATCTGTTCTAACGAGAAAAAAAATAAGAAAATTGTTTTGTTTTTTGAAGCATCCTTCTTCCCACGCAGTCTCGCTTGCAGACAGCTGGATATTTCTTTTTACGTTTACCAATGGAAGTATAACCTATTTTTTTATATGAGGTATTTTTAGATATTGCTTAGTATGTATTGTTATATGGTAATGTATATACTGTACTTACTGAATGACATTTAGAAATAGGACGTAGAATAAGCTATAGTTTTATTGGTGGGTTAAGAAATGCATAGCCATATATTTACATAAGTTTGCAAGTAACGTATGCACACTATTATATGTATATATACTGTATGTGTGTACATATATATGTATGCATACATATATATATATATATATATATATATATATATATATATATATATATATATATATATATATATATATATACATATATATATATATATATATATATATATATATATATATATATATATATATATATATATATATATATATACATACATATACTGTATATAAACTTAGAGTACTTCACAGACTACGTTTAGGAGTGCTTGTCATACAAGTCTAATGCAGGCAAATAATCATTCATAAAACCAGTTTTAAATAGTATTTATAACCTATAACCATGCAAATTATGGTCGACTCGGTTGACCACTTGTTCATTAAACAGTCTTTTTAGAAATTCTTCTCAGATATAAACAAAATCATTTACTCTTGTCATCAATTGCATTAGGAACCCCTGATAATTAAATTGGTTAATTATTTGACATCATCACTTTCTCGTGATCTTAAATGGAAAAATGAAGTCCGCAGTAGTGTATTGCTATATACAGGAAGCTTTCGCCAACTTGATCAGCTGGCCTGTTCAGCCCGAATAAACATAGAAATAATAATAATACATTTAAGACAACATCTTTGAAAAATGGAAAGCGGCTTGCTATTCTTTTAGGTAATTCCAGAATTGCTCAATAGTCTATTAGCAATTCCTTGGGAACGTCGTGACATAGTATAGAGGCCATTTGATCAAGTTGGCGAAAGCTTCTTGTATATAGCAATATACTACTGCGGACTTTATTTTTTCAAATTGGTTAATTTCATAGGAGCATCATACAATATGCAATTGCATATAGACTTTGCATTCTGACTGATTGTGATCAGTGGGAGCTTATAGGCCATTATGATTTACTTAATGTGAATAGCAGATTTATTATTATTATTATTATTATTATTATTATTATTATTATTATTATTATTATTATTATTATTATTATTATTATTATTATTTCAGTAAATGAAACCTGTTCACTTGGAACAAGCACACCAAAGGGGGCCATTGACTTGAAATTCTTTAAGCTTCCAAAGAACGTTGGTTTCAACCTCCCACCGCAGCAGACGCCCCCAGCACTGCAGCAGTAACTGATCACGATACAGAGCCAGTGATTTTCCATCGCCCTGGGGGAGACGCGAACCCCCAGCGACATCTGAGTGGCATGCCACGACACTAACCACCACACCAACGGACCAGCTACGTAAAAAACCTTGTCGATTATGTATCACTTATTGAAAAAATTCACATATGACGATGCTTTGACAGTGTCACAAAATAATTAAGTCACCATCAAATATCTGCTTAAAAGCATATATATGGTATAATTTCAAATCTTTCATTCAATTAAAGTAAGTGAGACGTCATCTTGACGAATAGAGCTTTTGACAGTTCCCAGTAAACAGACTGAGCTGAATAATCGTGATGCTGAGGATCATTTAATTGTGGATATATATCTCTCTCTCTTTATTTATCATCGCATTATTCAGCCATTTGGAGAAGTGTGTCTAGCAGTGCATATGATTGTGCATTATCAGATATAATGCATCGCCACTCTTTATATATATATATATATATATATATATATATATATATATATATATATATATATGTATGTATGTATGTATGTATAATCCACAAACATTAAGCCACAAATGTAATATATTTGTTTCTACATCGAAACTGAATATTTAAATGATATTTATAGCTTAATGTCTTTGAATAAAATGTGTCACAGTGCTGTGATAAAAGTTTCTGAATATATATATATATATATATATATATATATATATATATATATATATATATATATATATATATATATATATATACATATATATATACATATATGTACACTCTTTCATAGCTTTTTCTTTGCCCAAATAAAAGCATTCACAATCCCACGTGCTTTTTATTATGATTTCTAAAAAACTCCAGAGACATATAAATGCAATAATGCAGTTGCCCCAGAATGATTTCTGAAAACCAGAGAATAAATGAATAATGAGAGAGAGAGAGAGAGAGAATGACAAAACGCCATTGACTCAAACGTAAAGTACGGACCAAAATCAACATGTTAAAACCTCAGATGCATCAACAGCAATCTTTCCCCGAAGCCCAAACGAGTAACAACAGCTGGACAAGACGGAGGAGAGAGAGAGAGAGAGAGAGAGAGAGAGAGAATGAGTGCCCTTGGTTCTGGTGGATGGGGTTTAGGGTGTATGGCTTGGATAGGCTGTAGGGAGTGAGGGGAGGAGGAATTGGTGGTGGCGGTGGAAAGGGTGGAGGAGGAGGAGGAGGTTCAATGGCAGCCCAGCCTGGCCTCTCTCGGTGGTGTGGTCCCAGTCGCGAGAGAGAGGCGGCGGAGGAGGGGTGCGGCTCACCCGCCCGAATCCTCTCCACCTCCAGTCGGCGGTTATGAGAGAAAACGGGATATCCAAAATGGTGGTTCGCCGTAGGCTGAGTTGAATCGACTTGAACGAAGCCACTGCGTTTTTCGTTGATGGACCAGCTGCATTATTTATGTCCTTTTTCGAAGAATGACGCAAGAGGGAAACCTGAGCTAGGAAAGAATCTCTTCATGCTATTTTTATTTATAACTTTTCTATTAATAAACATTCCCCGTATGGAATCCTGTTGTGCAACTAAACGCAAATTTCGTTTAAGATATTTTTAATCTATATTTAGTTTAATCGTCACTTATATATTTTTTTTATTTAATCTTGTAAATTATAAGGAACAGGTCCTTTGTTTAAAAAGACGTAAGATAGAAGGAATTCAAGGGCAGTTTTCTATAATTATCTCTACTCAATTCTTGAGACATCAAATGTTGCAGAAGACTTCCTAATAACACGAATAATTCAACGTCTTGGCGTGAATAGTTGCAAGACGTGGAAGGTCTTTCATATATTCAAGGATATTTATTTAAGGAAATTTATTTAAGGAAATTTATTAATTGAGGATACCGGCTACTCATCAAAAGGTACCGTTTGACCCTGTCCTTTTTTCTCGCTCTCGACACTTAGTTTGTGATTAAACGTTTTTGTTTGTATCATTTATTTATTCATTTTTCATTTTCACGAGGACGGGATGGAAAGCTTTATGCATGGAGGTTACACTTCGTTGTAGCCTATAGCGTTTGTACGATGATTCACATTAGATTCATGTGGTTATTTACATATTTTTTAAAAATATTATCTGTATTGGGCATAATTTGCATAGAATGGAAATAGTATTAACTTCCCAAAGCCACTCTTACTAAGGAGAAGGTTATTGGCAGAAAAGATACTAACACAGGTATATGTATATATATATATATATATATATATATATATATATATATATATATATATATATATTATATATGTATGTATGTATATATATACACACACACACACATATATATATATATATATATATATATATATATATATATATATATATATATATATATATATATCAAAAACAATCCCCCTTTTTTGATGAAAGAAGGAAAATTTAAGAACATGGAAAACTAGAAGCAGTGAAAGAATCCCTAAGCTTGGAGGGGGTAGGTATGGACCATTCAGAAAACTTCCAGATACAGCGGATAGCTCACCTGAAGGAGTATTTGATAAGGCTCGTAACCTGAGTGGTGATATTATACATTTACCTTCGAAGAGAAGCGCTTATGTGTCTCATGTAATCCAGATGAATAAAATGACAGATAAATTAATATCAGTTGAAATGAAAACGTCAGACAGAACGACGACCTCATTTAGAAACGAGGTCAAGGTCGCTGGTGAGACTGACACAGCAATCGTCTCAGCCCTGTCAAAAATAGTGAGACGGGAAGAAGCACTTCCGGTGTAAGAGTGGGTACCAATAAGTAATTGTGATTGACAGACTGAAAATTAGTTACTTGATACAGACGATAGAATCGCACTTCCTATTTCGTAGCGGACCCAATCTTGTTGTTTGTTTGCTTTTGTCAGATTAATCTGGCTTTGTACCAAGAAAATCAACAGCGACACCTAAGCAACGTCTCCAATGCATTCTGCTCTAAAATGGAAAACTGCAGTATCTGCAAAATTTTCGAAATTGAGATATGCCACCTATTGGGCTCGTGAAACACTAATACACAAGTTACTGCAGTTTCAGAATGATTCTTCAATGCTTTCCACGGGGATTTAGGGGGTCCACATTTGCAGTATCTGCAAAATCAGTAGTAAGGCGAGGGGAAAACTGCAGTATCTACCATTTTTCTCAGTTTTTTATTTTTGCAGATGCTGCAGTCTTCCATTTTAGGGTAGCATTGTGCAAAGAAAACTATTGATATGCAAGATGCTGAATTTCAAAATCATCTTAGAAGAGGGGAAAGTCTTAGAGACTTGATTTACTTTGACTTCCAAGCTGGAAGATATAACTAATCTGATACTTTTTATACAAAATTACCCCCCGAAAGTTGAAATAAATACAGAAATGAAAGGACAAAAGGCAAAGACATAAGTAAAAACTAGTTTTCAACTGAAATTGACAGAACACAAGAAGTAAGCTGTTGACGAACATACAGGCAAAAACCAATCTGAATACCCCTAGGAAGAGGGAGGAGCAGATGTAAAAAAAAAAAAAAAACGTATAGCAGGATAGAGATTGCGTATAATGATAGATGCCTACTGGCAATTTTCTACGGGATGCTCGTTTGTGCTTACATGTGCCATCAGCTGTAAACATGCCTGCTACGACGCTGGTTCTTCCGGAAATAAGAAGCACCGGATCTGGTCAGTCCTCGAATGTTTCGGGTTTGGCCAGTATCTGAATGCCTGGTCGTCAAGAAATGGCAAATGCTGTCGGCTAGTGACCTCATCTCTAGTGACATCTCGATACGTGTTACTTAGAAGCGAAGAGTAACAGCATATGGAACTATCTCCTGTGAAGGGGAAATGTGTGTGTTGTCTGTATAAGGTGAAAATTTAATCAGGTAACACTCGAGTCAACTATAAGCATAGATTCCTTGAGGAGTTATGAGTTTAAGGCAAAGTAATATATTTCTGAAAATAACTTGACTACTGTAGAATCTGAATGGAAATCAGTGTAAATCTCATGTTGAGAACACATTCTTACTAAGATAACATTCAATTAGATCAGTGTTTCACATATTATTTTGGAAGGACAATCATGACAGGAAAAAAATCAGCACAAACCAACATGAGAACGCGCAAGAATAATTACACAAACACTCCTACCTTTTAGCGTGGAGAAGAAGAATCATCCTCCCATTGGCTGCTTGAACATCCGGGCATCAGCCAAAGCTAGAGTGTAACCCATACCCCCTAATTCTTATTTTCTCCACGTAATTCAATCTCCTCGTTTTGAGTTACATCCAGTGTTGCCTACACGCTGAGCAGTCCTTCTTCCTCTTTGGGTGTACATACGGTATTCTGTTGTGCGTTTCTTTTGCGCGCGCGCCCATGCGTTCTCCCACGCAGAAGTTGAGGTTGGACCCCGGGGTAAATGGCTGATTTATTGAATGGATCTTCTGGCGGAGCAAAACAATGCGCTTTTTAAGTATTGTTAGACGTCTTGTCAAGCACCCGATGTTGTTCAGGAATGTGATGTAATACAGTTTGTAGGACTTCTGACTGATGGCGACTTCACTGAATCTGTTAACTTACAAAACAAAATAGCAAATGTGTCTCTCTTGGCAATTTAATCTCATGTGTACATTTTACTGATGCATATTTTCAGAAACGGAGTCAAAGGTATACAAAGCTCTTAGTTATTTTATGACAACAATAATTGTAATACTCAAGACTACTGTGACTAAAATTATACGAGTATAATTAGTTAAAAAGTAATGATAATAACAGCCAGGCCTCCTTGTATATCAAGATTATGCAATGGGTTCTTTTTTTAATAAAGTATGTTGAAAAAATAAGCATCAGTGATTTCTTGAGTAAGAAGTACCTTGTCTTTAATGCCAGAACTTAGGCGAAATTTATGCATAACCTCTGCCAAAGAATGGGAGATTTAATAGATTTACTGACCAGTGTAACTGAAGTGCTTTGTTTGGGAAGGGAAGGACATTGTTATTAAAATCAATTTTTTTTTTAAGGTGGGCCATGGCTTGGGAACTTTTATTGGATGTATTTTGGCATACCGATGTGTTTTTGAATAAGGCATTTGGCCCCATTTGAATTTGAGGACGTTCAAGAATAATCTATAAGAAGCTGATATATCAGTGTTTTTTATTAAAAAAAAACATTAATATATTGGGTTCTTATTGATTATTGTTGAGCGTCTTCAATAATATTCAGGCGTAAATAAAGACCATGTAAATTGTTTAGAAATCTACCGGTAATTTTGGATAATACTTTTGTCTAAGAATTTACCTGTATGTATGAATAATACTTTTGTTTAAAAATTTACCTGTATGAATAATACTATTATTTAGAAATTTACCTGTAATTATGGAAAATACTATTGTTTGAAAATTTACCAGTAATCATGGATATTACCATTGTTTAAAAATTTACCTATAGTTATGGATAATAATATTGTTTAAAAAATTACCTGTAATTATGGCTAATACTGTTGTTTAAAAATCTATCTGTAATTATGGACAATCTTCCCATTACCTTGTAATCCTTCGTAATTGACGGTTTACTAAATATGTGCTGGAACCTTTCACATGTAAGAAGTAAGTCCCAAAAAAACTGAATTATTAATTTCAGATAAAGAGCCATCAACTTTGCAAGTGCAAGACCACCATGAATATTAATTTGGAAAGTTCCTTCGAGTAAGATTGGAAGACAAGCAAGTGAAAAATGCGCCGAAGTTTCTTCGGCGCAGTCGAGTTTTCTGTACAGTGCATAATCAAGGCCACAGAAAACAGATCTATCTTTAGGTGGTCTCGGTATAATGCTGTGTATGAGCCGTGGCCCATGGAACTTTAACCACGTTGCGGTGGTGGCCTGGCCTTTATCGTTAAATAAAATAAAAACTACTGAGGCTAGAGGGCTTCAGTTTGGTATCTTTAATGATTGGAGGGTGGATGATCAACATACCAATTTGTAGCCCTCTAGCCTCAGTAGTTTTTAAGATCTGAGGGCGGACGGAAAAAGTGCGGACAGAAAAAAGTGCGAACGGACAAAGCCGGCACTATAGTTTTCTTTCACAGAAAACTAAAATAAGCATAACAAATATTACGAAGTCATAAAGCCTCTATGACGTATAGTTCACAAGAATCTGCCTAAGGTTTTTTAAAATAAAAACTTAACCTTTGGGGAAGGCTAATTCATAGTCACGTGATTTGTTTATAATCTTTAAAAAAAAAAAAAAGTTCACTTGTGATTGGCCGAAAAATGAGCATTCAGTGCGGGATGAGGTCATTGGATGGAAATCAATTAATAATAAGAAACTGTTGCGAACTGAGAGCTGCAAGTGTAGTAACTGCGGATAATCAGAAAGGAAAATATTGGGAATCTGGATTTTAGAAAGTTATATAGATAAATAAATAAATAAATATATATATATATATATATATATATATATATATATATATATATATATATATATATATATATATATATATATATATATATATATATATATTATTATAATCACTTGAGCACGTGATTCATTTATGACACATTACCACAGATGAAAAATTAAGTGACCTACACCTCGTCTCTTATTTTAACCTGTACTAATATATATATATATATATATATATATATATATATATATATATATATATATATATATATATATATATATATATATATATATCAGTTCAGAAAACGACATTTCAATAAATAATTTTTACTGCACTTGGTATCTGCATGAGTAGAACTTCGCTTTCTTGACATTGATCAGTTTGAAAAAGGAAAAATTGAAGGCAAATACTTTTCATTAAAACTAAAAGAAAGCTAAAAAAAAAAAAATTGATGGGTCTGCTCTTTTCAATGTTCAGTTACGCATCATTTCCCTTGGCGTTTCAATATAACTAAATATTTGGTGCACAGCTTAAAATTTCCAATATCTTTACTGGTATATATTATGAAATAAGACGAAAATTAAGATTCACTTCCTTGTAGTAAAGATAGTGGGATAGAATATTCACCTATGAAAAATATTATTATTATTGTTATTATCATTATTATTATAATTATTAATATTTTTATTTTCATTTTTATTAGCCTATTATTATTATTATTATTATTATTATTATTATTATTATTATTATTATTATTATTATTATTATTATTGTTCTGAAATCAATTACGTATCTGATAGCTCTCATCTGATAGCGTTTAATTTGTTTCTCCTTAAACTTGGAATAAGGTTATGGAGGTCGTTTAGTAAGTGTGTAAGTGTTAAAAAATGGTTACTTTATTATGGTGGTAAAAAATGGAAAGTATACAAGATGCCATAAAACTCATGTTTATTAGAGGGCAGTAAATTACAATGATTTTCGAAAGCAGAGTGGAACTTGGAAAACTCAA
This sequence comes from Macrobrachium rosenbergii, assembly GCF_040412425.1. NCBI lineage: Eukaryota > Metazoa > Arthropoda > Malacostraca > Decapoda > Palaemonidae > Macrobrachium > Macrobrachium rosenbergii. Next base: position 34,801,896 of record NC_089757.1, on the reverse strand, counting down.
ATTCAGCAGGCATTATTTGTGTCTCATAATGAAGCCAGTGTCTTATTCATTATTAGCTATTTATCATTTTAAGCTTATTGTAAAGAAAGCTGCGTACTTTTAATTACTCTCTCTCTCTCTCTCTCTCTCTCTCTCTCTCTCTCTCTCTCTCTCTCTCTCCCCTTACATATATTCATGCACACCAATATACGTACAGACATACACACACACACACACACACACACACACACACACACACATATATATATATATATATATATATATATATATATATATATATATATCTATATATCTATATATATATATATATATATATATATATATATATATATATATAAAATCTTTACACCTTTGATTTACAGAAAAGAGGAAAAAACCCTGGAAAAAGGATGACAAAAAAGATAAAGAGAAAGACTGAAAGTTATAATGATGAAAAAAAGAGAGAGAAAAAAAATTACTTTTCCTGAAGTTCTCAACACAGGAGATCATCAGAGAAGACCAAGGGCACAGTTCTTTGTGGAGGGTTTGTAGAAGGTCTATCTAACTCCTCTGATTCCTAATTTTTTTCTCCTATTTATATCCATTTTGTTTTTTTATTTTTCTATCTTTTTAGAGGCAATGTAAACCCAATCGTCTGTTCGTTGGATAAAATTCTCCTATTTATATTCATTTTCTTTGATTTTTGTTTCTTTTTTGAGGTAAGATAAAGCCAGTCATCTTCAGTTGATAAAATTTCTTACCTCTTCAGTTTTTCATGTCTACCAATTGACGAAAAATGAGGATATAAATATTCCATCTCTTGAATATTTTTTAAAAGACGGTTTTATCTTATATTGATGAAAAGGAGAGATGAATGAATTCTGGGAGCAGAACACGTAGCTATAATAAGATCTGTGGATTCAATATGGCGCTACTGTTATTTGCGGCCGATAGTCTTGATCAGTGACAGTCATGACAAGTTACAGCGACTGGTGAATGAGTTTCAAGGCGTAATGTCAGCATGAATGGTGGAATATTGAATCTTATAACTTATACAAGAATTGGAATGTATTATGCTACCAATGATATAAAATATGAAAAGGTATGTCTGTTCTAACAGGTGGAAGTCGTAGCACCCATCAGGTGACTTATTCTCATATTTTATACTTGATGGAAGTCAGTCTGTTACTGTTCCACACCTCAACGGGTTGTCTTTGTAATTCTCTTTGGAGTTCTCTTCCTTCTCCCGTTTTCCCTGGATCATGCAATCTTTGTAGTGTATAGATCTTCTTAGTTTTGAGGTTTCAAAACATCATTATGCTGTACTCGGAGCTTGCTAATCATTCTTTCACCAGTCACAGTCACTTTTCCTGACTTGAGTTTATTTTACGTGTAAGATTGTGTTTTTAATATATATATATGTATATATATATATATATATATATATATATATATATATATATATATATATATATATATATGTATATATATATAAATATATATATATACATACATACATACATATACATACACACATATATTTATATATATATATATATATATATATATATATATATATATATATATATATACATATATATATATATATATATATATATATATATATATATATATATATATATATATACTGAGAGAGAGACAGAGAGAAAACAGATGAATAAACTACGTACGAAAGTAGATACTCCCATGTTTTTGTCGAGTACTGAAAGGAAAAAAGAAATTTAGAGACGCCGAGTATTTTCTTTGGAGAATTCTCAAAATCATTTGCATGTTACCAATTATTCTTCTCCTCTCTCTCTCTCTCTCTCTCTCTCTCTCTCTCTCTCTCTCTCTCTCTCTCTCTCTCTCTCTCTCTCTCTACTCCCCTTCTTCTTTCTTCTTCTTCTCCTCTCCTCTTTGCGTGTTGCGTGAGTCCAGCCGTTTTATCCATCCATCCTGAAACCCTGACAGACCTAAAATATAATTCCGGCCTTCAGACAAGTCATTTTTATCCCGGGACTCAGGAAATAAAACTTCCAGCGCGAGGAAACAGACGATTTCTCAAGTCGTCTTTACTCTACCAACCCAAGTTTATTTATTACTCTCTAAGTAACGCCAACGCAGTTAAGCTTTGTATAGCTAGGGCGTGTTTTGGGGTATATATATATATATATATATATATATATATATATATATATATATATATATATATATATATATATATACATATATATATATATATATTATATTATATATTATATGTATATATATGTGTGTGTATTTTACACACTCAACTTTTTATATTTACAAATATTAAATACAAATATCGTTTAATATCCAGTTCTCTATACCTCGGGAATAACTTACAGCCAAGAATGTTATAATTGGTTATATATATATATATATATATATATATATATATATATATATATATATATATATATATATATATATATATATATATATATATATATATATATATATATATGTGTGTGTGTGTGTGTGTGTGTGTATATGTATTTTATATACATATATGTATACATACATACGTACATACATACATACATACATACATACATACCCTAAAGATTTATACTAGATCCACTGACATACTTGTTTCCGTGCACTTGCGTCTCTATGTCTCAATACCGTCACAATCCTGCATTTGTATATTTACGTCTGGGAGTATTGATGCCTGTATAATTCCTGCCGAATTTGCTCGCCGTTTGAAGTTGGCCCTGAGGGATGGTGATATGGTTCCACTTTGACAGTTGTATCAATTTCGGCCACGTGGTGCAAGAGGAACCGCTTTTCATCTTTCTGGCTTCGTTTGGATTTCGTAGATTTTATGAATCCCCTTGTAATTAAGGGGGTGGGGTGTTTTGAACCTGCCTTTATTTTTCAGTGTTATGTGTTAGTTGGTAGTGTCAGTAAGCTTAAAATAAATTTTATATGCCATTGTAAATTTTATTTTGGTTTTAGGTTCGTGGTACGCTTGAATTTTAATGACTTTGTGAGATCGTTTGTTTCTTTGTTTACATATTATGCAATAGTATTTTTTATTTAAATATTCTCGACTTTCGATTTGATGTAACTACGTTGTCAAATCATATGTGTTTTTTGTATATTGTGTAGTAGAATTTTTTCAGCACTTTCATCTTCGTATTGTATCTACACTGCTACGATATTCTTGTCTTCGTATTGTAAGTAACTGTAATGCTACATAATTTTTATGTATATTGTGTAATAGCCTACACGTAACTGAATTCTCCCAGTATTCTCAACTTCTAAGTTTAAGTAACTACACTGTTACATCATTTGTGTATTTTTTGTATATTGTGTAATAGAATATTTCCAACATTCCCAGCTTGAGATTTTAAGTAACACTTCCGTATCATTTGTGTGTTTTTGTATTTTGTGTAAAAGAATTTTTCTAATATTCACAATGTCGCATTTTAAATAACTACACTGCTACAAAATTATGTGCTTTATTTATATTGTGTAACAGAATTTTTCCAGATATTCGGTTTTTAAGTAAATACACTACTATATCATTTGCGTTTTATTTATATTGCGTAACAGAATTTTTCCAACACTCTTATCTTCGGATTTTAAGTAAATATACTGCCACATCATTTGTGTGTTTTTTGTATATTGTGTAATGGAATTTTTCTAATATTTACAACTGCGGATTTTATGTAACTTCATTTCTACATTTTTTGTGTTTTGTATTTTGTAAGAGAATCTTTCTAACATTCTCGTATTCGGGTTTTAGGTAATTACACTGCTACATCATTTGTGTTTTTTGTATATTGTGTAACAGAATTTTTCCAACATTCTCATCTTCGGATTTTAGGTAACTACGCTGCCACATTATTTGTATGTTTTTGTATGTTGTGTAACGGAATTTTTCCAGCATTCTCATCTTCGGATTTTAATAAACTGCACTGCCACATTATTTGTGTGTGTGTGTGTGTTTGTATAATGTGTAACAAAATTTTTCCAAAATTTTAGTCTTCGGATTTTGAGTAACTACAGTGACACATTATTTGTGTGTGTGTGGGGGTGTGTGTTTTTTTTTTTTGTATATCGTCTAACAGAATTTTTCCAACATCCTCATCTTCGGATTTCAAGTAACCTCACTGTTACATCATTTAAGACAGATTGATTTATGGTTGCTAAAACTGCCGTCGCAATATCCAGGTGACTGATGCCTGCCACATCATTTGTGTATTTTTAGTATATTGCGTAACAGAATCTTTTACAACATTCTCAGCTTGAGAATTTAAGCAACTATTTCATAAAACGCTCCACGCGCTGAGGTGACGCTCCATTGCCGGAAATATTGTGGGGGGGTTGAGGAGGGTGGGGGAGGTGGTGATCACGCCTTGGCCCTCTTGGCAGTAAAATGTTTATTGGTCTGCTCGCGTGTTTGTTTTCGTCTCGTGTTTGCTTCTTTTCCTCTCTTACGAAATCCCTGACGCCGGAGTCTCTTGATTGACGACTTGTAAAAGAAGCATAAATGTGGCCTCTAACCACAGGCTGATGTGTTTTAATGCCCTGTCCCTTTCACTGTCCTTTTGCTCGGCGGCTGTGTTTCGCTTTCGCGTCTGTCATATAACTCTGATTCCGTTCTCTTCCTCTCTCGGCGATTTCTTGGGGATTTCGAGCCTATTTCTTGTGCTTTCGTTCGTGGCTTTGTGTGTTCTTAATGTCTGTTTATGCAGAGAATTTTGCGTTCTTTCGTTCGTGGCTCTGTGTTTTTAATGTTTGCTTATGCGTCGAATTTCGTGTAGTTTCTTAATTTTTTTGGTGTTTGTTTATGCAGTGAATTTGGGTGCTTTCGTTTGCGGCTTTCTGAATTTTGATGTTTGTTTATGTGTCGAATTTCGTGTGCTTTCGTTCGTGGATCCGTGTTTTTTAAATGTTTGTTCATGCGTCGAATTTCGTGTGCTTTCGTTCTTGGCTTTCTGTATTTTGATGTTTGTTTAAAAAGCGAATTTCGTGTGCTTTTGTTCGTCGGTCTGTGTATTTTTAATGTTTGTTTTGCAGCGAATTTCGTGTGCTTTCGTTCGTGGCTTTCTGTTTTTTTAATGTTTGTTTATGCGTCTAATTTCGTGTGCTTTCGTTCGTGGCTTTCTGTTTTTTTAATGTTTGTTTATGCGTCTAATTTCGTGTGCTTTCGTTCGTGGCTTTCTGTTTTTTTAATGTTTGTGTTGCAGCGAATTTTGTGTGCTTTCGTTCCTGGAGCTGTGTATTTTTAATGCTTGTTTATGCAGCGAATTTCGTGTGTTTTTGCTCGTAGCTTTGCGTATTTTTAATGTTTGTTTATGCAGCAAATATCATGCGCTTTCGTTCGTGGTTCTGTGTATTTTTATTGTTTGCTTGAGAAGCGAATTTCGTCTGCTTTTGTTCGTAGCTTTGTGTATTTTTAGTGTTTGTTTTGCAACGAATTTCTTGTGCTTTCGTTCTTGGCTTTGTGTATTTTTAATGTTTGTGTATGCAGCGAATTTCTTGTGCTTTCGTTTGTGGATCTGTGTATTTTTATTCTTTGTTTAAGAAGCGAATTTCTTGTGCTTTCGTTCGTAGCTTTGTGTATTTTTAATGTTTGTTTTGCAGCGAATTTCTTGTTCTTTCTTTCGTAGCTTTGTGTATTTTTAACGTTTATTTATGCAGCGAATTGCGCAAGAATGCTTTTAGCTTTTGTGTATTTACGCTGCAGCATTTACATATTACCTTTTGTGAATATTAATCGAATATATTCATATGGTTTTAAAAATTATTTCTGTATGGGCTTTGCATACGTTTTGTGTGCTTTCGTCCGTGTCTTTGTGTGCTTCTGATGTTTGTTTGTGCAGCGACACACGTGAAAATGCTTTTAGCTATTGAATTTCTACTGTAGCATTTAAATTTTACCTGTTTTTTAACATGTCTCCATAATAAACTTGTCGTTTTTAACATGATTTATACTTGGAATTGGATTTATACATGAAATTGGATTTATACATGTACCTGGATTTATACATGGAATTGGATTTATACATGGAATTGGATTTATACATGGCATTTGATTTATACATGGAATTGGACTTATGCATGGAATTGGATATATGCATGGAATTGGATTTATGCATGGAATTGGATTTATACATGGAGTTTGATTTATACATGGAATTGGATTTATAAATGAAATTTGATTTTTACATGGAATTGAATTTATACATAGAATTAGATTTACCCATGGAATTGGATTTATACACGGAATTGGATTTATATATACATCGAATTGGATTTATACATAGAATTTTATTTATACATGGAATTTGATTTATACATGGAATTTGAATTATAGATGGAATTGGCATAAGTGATTCGTAGTACTCAACCGTCCTTATATAAACCTTAAACAGAGACATTTGAGGTTTTTCTCCTGAAGTGAAAATACGGAGGGAAAGAGAAAAGTTTTTTTCCTCTTTTTGTAAAAAAAAGGAAATGTTATTTTTAATGTGGGATTAATGACATAACACTTTACTGTTGCTGGGCATTTTTTTTTCTACATTGTCATGGTACGTTTGAGATGAATTGAGCCTTATCTTAACTTATGTATTAATACTCATTGTTTCAAGGTGATTAGAGAGATGTCCCTCCTTCGGTGCCTAGTTGCATATTTTATCGAACGCCCAGGTGATGCAACGAAATTACCCATTAATTTACTTGCCAAGGTTAAAAAAAACAAAAACAAAAACGCGCGCATACATTTATTTTCACTGACACGTTGTGTCTTACTTTCTACCAGCCCCCCCCACAAAAAAAAAATTGTTAATAACGTTGTAAAGGAAAGAATTTCCTATGAAGTCGTAAAAAGTACCGAGATCATTCCGCATCCCGCTTTGGAAAGCATAGCGAAGAGAAGACGCCAAAAAATGGAAGGAAGCGAAAAAAAGAAAAAGTAAATAAATATACATCTGCTGCAGTCGCCGTGTCTCCGCTTCGAACAAGTGGCAACAGGGCTGATGATGTTAGGCGGGAATTTTTGGCACTGCCTCCCGTTGACTCCGACGTCGGGCTAATGATTAATGATGTTCTCAGCCAATCAGGCGGGGGTCTCCGCCCGAGGGGCGGGACCTCGCGGCGGCGCTGCCACACTTTTCTTGGCCCCCCCTCCCCCACCCTCCCTTCCCCCAACATCCTCCTACCCCCCAGTCCACCAGGCTTCCCCCGTCCCCGTCCGGTACTGGCATAGCACAATTTACCTGTTGATTTCGGATGTTTATAAATGCGTTCGGTACAGCAAGTGAAATATCAGAATTATTACAGGGCGCCGAGTTTGTTTCGTATGCGACCGGTAATTGCTTTAGCTGTACGCTTTTGATATCGACGTGTTCTAACATTATTTCGCAGGCGGTATTTTATTGCAATATAAATTATATACTTTCATATGCAATGCATTCGTGTTTCTACCCTCCCCTCCCCCACCCTCTCTCTCTCCTCAGGGGTAGGGGAATGGCGGCATTTATGAGCAACGACGCTTTGTTAGTGCAAAGGTTTTGCCGAATTATGGACACCTGAATTTATACATACAGCATATTGCAGGATGGCAGCTAGTTTTCGAGGGCTTTTTCCGGCACTTCCATTGAGGTCTCCTTACGAGAGAGAGAGAGAGAGAGAGAGAGAGAGAGAGAGAGATGATCGTTTACTTCGGTGCCACCAGATTTAAGGAAATGGTGACCAACAGGAGGTTCAGGAATCTGCCTCCTTGGCTTCGTAATGAGGACATGAATGGACCAATAAGGAGGAGGAGGAGGAGGAGGAAGAGGAAAAGGAAGAGTAAGAGGATGAGAAAGAAGAATTGGAAGATAAGGAGGAGGAGAAGGAGGAGGAAGATAAGGCTAAGTAAGAGGAGGAGGAGGAGGAAGAGGAAGAGGAAGAGTAAAAATAAAAGTAAGAGTAAGAGGTAGAGAAGGAGGAGGAGGAAAAGAAAGAGTAAGAGGAAGAAGAAATGGAGGAGTAGAAGGAAGAGGAGGAAAAGAAAGAGTAAGAGGAGGAGGAAGAAGTGGAGGAGGAGAAGGAGGAGGAGGAGGAGGAGGGGAAGGAGGATGAAGATAAGGATAGTGATAAGAAGGAGGGGAGAGAGGGGAAGGTAAACGTAAGAAAGAAGAAAAGAAGAAGAGAGAAAGAAGGGAGTGGAGGAGGAGGAGAAGGAAGAGGAAGATGAGGAAGAAGAAGTGAAGAAGGAAGAAATCTTAAAGACAAAGAGTTTGATGGGGGTGGCCGATGGCATAAAGATCAAAACCTTGAGATTGCTGTAACAGCAACAGCAACAACAGCAACAGCAGAAGATCGCCGAGGACTCTTCACCTGCGACGAGAGGAAGACTTTCCTCTCCCAAGATTAATTGGAAAGGTCTTTATGCAGATGAGCCAATCCATCTGGGCTCCTTTGTCATTGAAATCAAGTAGCTTTTTTTTCCTTTTATTCTTTTTTTTTTTTTTTATATACCGCCGGGAAAGTCGTATACATGAATTTCCGACCGAGAGCTTTGCTTTGCATTCTCAGAAGATGTTACCTCAAAAATGCAAAAAATAACAATAATAGTAATAATTCTATAACATTATAAAATGAGGTTGTACTGTATCTTCTCTTCACAACCCCAAGCGAAAGTCAACATGCAAATTCGAAATTTTATTTATAGCCCCCCCTTGAGTCATCTACCATTTATGACCGGTTGTAATTGCTCTCGTGGGAGTTCATCCATTCAGGGTTTTCAGTGACGTTTATATATATACATTATATATATATATATATATATATATATATATATATATATATATATATATATATATATATATATATATATATATATATATATATATATATATATATATATAATATATATATATATATATATATATATATATATATATATATATATATATATATATATATATATATTTTATATATATGTATATATATATGTATATATATATGTATATATATATATATATATATATATATATATATATAATATATATATATATATATATATATATATATATCTTACAGTTTTCATGCATTCACTTCGCATTTGTCCGTGCATAAGTCCTCCTCCTCCTCCTCCTTCTTCTTCTTTTTCTTCTTCTTCTTCTTCTTCTTCTTCTTCTTCTTCTTCTTCTTCTTCTTCTTCTTCTTCTTCTTCCCCATTTCCCGCATCTGTCTGCATTGTCTGTTTCATCCTTCTCTCAATAAGTGACACGAGAATGAACAGATCTTCTCCCCCCCCCCTCCCTCCTTCACCGTTCCTCTTTCCTCTTTGTTCCTCTTTCCTCACTGTTCCTCCTTTAACTCTTTGTTCCTCCTTCAGCTCTTTGTTTCCTCCTTTACTCATGGCTGAACCCGATGCTTCGCTTATGCCAATGTTTGACATATTGTGAGTAACGATGCCGTATGACAGCGCCCAATGAGTTGAATTCATTTCTCTCAGCTTGCGGGAGCGGGGAGGAGGTTTAATGTTCTCTCAAGATTTTGTGTTGTACTTAAAGGGAATGTGAAGATGTCGAAGGGATGAATTGTTATCTCTATAATAATTATTATAACCATGAAAAGTCAGTTATTAGAAAAATAGAGAAAACTCTATATTAATTGACTGCAGCTGATTCAGCAATAGCGTTCAGCACTATATATTTCAAAGAGGGTCTGGTACCTGTATATTATTATTATTATTATTATTATTATTATTGTTACTGAAAAGGCGACTCGAGCAGGTTCTCGAAATTTCTCGTTTTGTATATATTTTTAATGTATGTTTACACTTACATTATTGTGGGTTTCTTATAATTTTAGTAAATCGTGCTGTTATGAGATTTTTATGAATTATTATTATTATTATTATTATTATTATTATTAATGAAGAGGAGGATCGAAGGGTTCTCAGCTCTCGTTTTCTATATTATATATTTTTTAATATATATATATATATATATATATATATATATATATATATATATATATATATATATATATATATATATATATATATATATATATATTATATTATAGACCGTTGGTGATTTCTTGCCATTTTGGTGAATAAAATGTGAAAGATTGTTTGTAAATTATTGTTATTATTATTGTATTATTGTGTGTGTGTGTATTGTGTGTGTGTGTGTTATGTTATTGTTGTGACATGCGTGATATTCAAATGCCCTGTTCTGAAGACCGATGACAAAGGAGTTGAATAATCACCCTGTCTATCGCCGACTTACGTTTTCTTGCAAATATATCATTTGTAATACATATCAGTTACACATTACTGATGTATCAACAAACACGTTTTAAAATTATCCGCTAAAAGCTTCCAACTCACAAATCAAATTGGGAAAATAATAATCATTACGATAAAGGTGGCTCATATTGGGAACACAGGCGTCGTGAGTGTGATTAATGTTTTGATAGAGTTCCAGTCTTCATCGTGTTTGACATTAATATTTTGTATTTATGATTTATCGTCTTTTGCTAATGACTGGAAAGTTTTCCGGGCGTTTATATTACGCATTATTTATTTTAATTTCTTTGATTCCATACGTGAACAACCTGTCTGTTTGTCTGTAGTATTTTGATATATATATATGTATATTTGTATATATATATATATATATATATATATATATATATATATATATATATATATTATTATTGCCCGTAATATTCACTGCTTTATCCGAACGTAAATAAATTCCTGGTCTATGGTAGCTAATATTCTTGCATTTCCCTCCTTTGCCATCCACCATTTTTTTAAATTTCTCTCTCTCTCTCTCTCTCTCTCTCTCTCTCTCTCTCTCTCTCTCTCTCTCTCTCTCTCTCTCTCTCTCTCCCTCCGCTCGTTTCATTTTAGGACATCATTGTTCTTCCTTGTAAAAGTCGTGTCCTCTTCCCGTAATATTCTTTGCGAAACCCTCTCTCTCTCTCTCTCTCTCTCTCTCTCTCTCTCTCTCTCTCTCTCTCTCTCTCTCTCCACTCGTCTCATTTTTTAGGACATCATTGTTCTTCCTTGTAAGTCAGCTCCCTCTTCCCGTAATATTCTTTGCGAACACCCTCTCTCTCTCTCTCTCTCTCTCTCTCTCTCTCTCTCTCTCTCTCTCTCTCTCTCTCTCTCTGCGTCGTCCTCCTCCTACAGTTGTCTCTTCCATCTTCATCTGTCTTATTCCGGTGCTAAGTGAATTCCCGTTCAGTGATATTTGTTCTTTTGCCCAAGATACGATTCCAGTTACAACGGGAATTCGGGAATAATTGACCTAGAGACGCCAATGGAAACATACGACAGACCTTCCGGAGACATTTTGAGATACATTTTGGGCTGGGTTGGGTCTGCGCCACCTTTTTGAAAAATGTCTATTTATTTATTTTGTCTTTGTATTTTGTAAAATGTGCAAATATATATATATATATATATATATATATATATATATATATATATATATATATATATATATATATATAATATATATATATATACTCTTACTATTTATGTATGTATGTATATTTATATATGATGATAATGCGTACAGTATGTGTGTATATATATACTATATACAGTATATAATACATATATATATATATATATATATATATATATATATATATATATATATATATATATATATATATATATATATATATAGCATTTGTCACTCTCGAGGTCATTAGTTTTATTCCGTTTATTTTTAATTTGTGTATTTCTCTATTAGCCTTCCTTGATGTAATTTATGTGTTGCAATGCTTTAATAAATAAATACCTATCGATGACTGGCAATCTCCCACTTGTCACCCTGTCCTGACATACGTATATATATGTATATATATATATATATATATATATATATATATATATATATATATATATATATATATATACATATATATATATATATATATATATATATATATATATATATATGTATATATATATTATATATTTACACATACATACATAGATACATATGTGTGTGTTGTTGTTTTCATTCAGTAAATAAATAGCTTTACGTATGTTTATGGTTTACTGGAAAATTTCGTGGTTTAATTTATTTTTCATATACAACTTCATAAGAGTTTTATTCTTCGCTTTTATGTTTTATTCCTCATGATTAATATACGTTGTAAGAAAACTGATATGTTTTCTTAAGAAAGTAGTATACTTTGTAAGAAAACTGATGTTTTCTTGAGAAAATAATATACTTCGTAAGAAAACTAATAGGTTTTCGTAAGAAAATAATATACTTTGTAAGAAAACTGAAATGTTTTCTTAAGAAAATAATATACTTTGTAAGAAAAGTGATATTTCTTAAGAAAATAATGTACTTTGTAAGAAAAATTATGTTTTCTTAAGAAAATAATATACTTTGTAAGAAAGCTGATATGTTTTCTTAAGAAAATAATATGCTTTGTAAGAAAACTGATATGTTTTCCTAAGAAAATAATATAATTTGCAAAAAAACTGATATGTTTTCTTAAGAAAATACGCTGTGATGTAAGGCTTGCAAGAATTTGATTTTCAAATCCTGAGCATACTGTTTATTTATTCATTGTGCATTAATATTTTAAATTTACGGAAAATATTAATGTATAGTGTAAAATATTAATATTTTAAATTTATTTAAATTTTTCAAGCGGGGAACGCCTGTAGTGAATTAAACAGTCAGTGTGGTAAACATTACCTTTGTCTTTTTATAAGCCTAAATAGATTGAATAATCTCTCTCTCTCTCTCTCTCTCTCTCTCTCTCTCTCTCTCTCTCTCTCTCTCTCTCTCTCTCTCTCTCTCTCTCCATTAAATATCTATGCGCTTATGCATCTTGATTTGCTGTGGTTTTGAATAATATCGCTTTCTGGTTCGTTCTAAAACTGACAGGGCGGAACTAATCGATACCTGGACAGGTAATTGATTAGCGGCAACTGTTTTTGGTTTAGACGATTATTACTGTTTTCATATTTTTTTTATGTCGTGTATCTAAAGTCTGTGTACTGCATTTTCCCTACTTTGTATATCCCTGTATACTGTATGGTCCTGAGCTGAAATAAAGTATATTATTATTATTATTATTATTATTATTATTATTATTATTATTATTATTATTATTATTATTATTATTATTATTATTATTATTATTATTGCGAGAGAGTATGGATAACATCCATGCTCTGATAGCGACATTTGATGGATATAATAACAAAATAAAAATATGGAAAATATAAAAAATACATTATTATTATTATTATTATTATTATTATTATTATTATTATTATTATTATTATTATTATTATTATTATTATTGCGAGAGAGTATGGATGACATCCATGCTCTGATAGTGACATTTGATGGATATAACAAAGAAAATTGTGAAAAAAATACATGATCATTATTCTAGTCGAATGGTATCGCTGTTTTTTCGTGATTTTTTTAAAATCAAAAGTTATTACACTTTCGTTTGTTTTAAATCCATGCTCATTTATTACGGGTATTATTACAAGTATCACTGGTGAAATTACCCATCTCTCAAGCTATCAAATATCAAATATCTAAAAATATATATATATATATATATATATATATATATATATATATATATATATATATATATATATATATATATATATATATA
>NC_089757.1:34780764-34783264 GCF_040412425.1 Macrobrachium rosenbergii | reverse complement strand
TTTTTTTTTTTTTTTTGGTTCAATTTAGTGGGGATAAGTTTTTTTTTTTGGGGTTTCAGTTCAGTGGGAAAATTTTTTTTTTTTGGTTCAATTCAGTGGGATAATTTTTTTATTTTGGTTCAGTTCAGTGGGATAATTTTTTTTTTATTTTGGTCCAATTCAGTGGGATTAATCTTTCAATATTTTTAGCCATTTTTGTTTATAGGCTTTCGGTTGGTTTATCTATGACGTTTTTCTCATATTTTGGAAAAAAATCATTAGATAAATAACAGTATTTTAAGAATGAATTTTAGACAAATGTTCTCGACGCTTATATGAAAGTGGTACTTTTAGCCATCTTAGTTCATAGTCTATTAGTTCGTTAGGTTTCCTCATATATATATATATATATATATATATATATATATATATATATATATATATATATATATATATATATATATATAGTATATATATATATATATATATATATATATATATATATATATATATATATATATATATATATATATATATATATATATATATATATATATATATATATATATATATATATATATATATATATATATATATATATATATATATATATATATATATATATATATATATATATATATATATATATATATATATTTACTTTTATTGAAAAGATTAAACTTACATTATTTACAATTACAGTATTTAAAATATGGTTACAGTATACATGAACATTTCTTTACATAAGCATAATTTACAGTTACTGCTACTCAAAAACAGGAATTAACATACTCTCTTGTGAAAATTTTATTTATTCTTTCTTTGTAATTATTTTTTCATAGCCACCTATCATAACAAAATTTGCTCATAACAAAGAGTTATTGCCTGAATTTTCTAAATCTTCTTTTTTTGTTTAAGACGTTTTGGCTGCGAAGTTGAAGTTCCTTTCTGCCTGACGTCTATAAAATACTGTCATGCCTAATGCTGGTTTGTCAATGGTTTCTTTTTGCAGTCTAGGTTTATTGCTAGGGGCTTATCCTGTGGCCATTTTTATTGAGTCTCATTTACCAAATTATTGCTTTGGTCACCTTCTCGTTATCAACTTACCTGTTTTCTCCAACCATGTTACAGACTATCCATAATATTTCTCTCCCTTTATCACCGCTTGAGTTTTCGTAATGTTTGTCGAAGCTATATCAAACAATACAACGGACTCAGGGTCGGTTAAATTGAAGCCTTTTTTTATTATATAATCATATTCGTAATTATTTTAAGAATAAAGTGACTCTCCTCTTCAAGAACAGAGAAACGTCTTCAAATGATCATTGAAGGTACAATCGCGAAGAGGAATTAAAATATGTGGATTGTAAAATCTCAATGTATTTAATTGATTTTGATGTCTGTTTTCAAGGACAGTTTTGTACTCAGGAAAATCGAAATTGATAATATTTAATCACCGGCTTTGGTTATAGAAGCAATTCTTATGAATTTAAAAGGCTGAATCTCAAAGAAACCAGCATTTCAATTACACTCCAAATGGGCGAAAGCCAAAGAACAGACTTGAAATTGTAGCAAGAGTGCACGGCGTTCAAATCTTAATTGTTCGTCCTTTGAGCGACCAATGGGATCCGCAGCGTTGATTTGGACTTTGAATTCAATACAAGTCGGGCCTGAATTCCTTTCGCTAACCTCCCCCCCTTCCCCCTTCCCCCTTCCCCCTTCCCCTGTTCCCTAATCCGTCCCACATGACCAGTGTCCCCCAAACCCCCCATTCCCAAGTGGTATCCCCCTGCCAAACCGTCCCCTTCCCCTCTTACCTCAGCCTCTGGGCTCACGTATTACCAAGCCAACACCAAACACCTGCGTCTTTTTTGGAGTCGCTCGGTAATTTTATGAGAATTTTTGAGATTTCTTCCCGTTCCTCCGTTCGCGTGTTTGCGAGACGGGACCTTGATCTACGTAGTATGGCGCTTTTGAAATTTATTTATATATACAGCATATATTTCAAGTTCTTTAGCGGTTTTATTTAGACTGAGCAGTACTTAGCGGGATTTGACACCATTGTCTTAGTATGTGATTCTGGGACACTTGATGTTTAGCTGTGTTTGTTATGTGATGGATTTCGGTCTGTGCAACTTTGTCATTCTGTATATTGCTGAGAGAAACCTAAGAAAAGATGTATATATTATTAGCTTGTCTTTTATATTTTAGATTTTTGTTGAAGTTAGTGTTTTTTTACGATGCGCTGATGACGGTAGGCTAACTAAAGTCCAGGTTTGTAATAAAAGCGTGTCCATACGTATAAGTATATAATATATATATATATATATATATATATATATATATATATATATATATATATATATATATATATACATACATATATATATATATATATTATATATATATATATATATATATATATATATATATATATATATATATATATATATATATATATGTATATATATACATATATATATGTATATATATATATATATATATATATATATATATATAT
>NC_089757.1:34773264-34775764 GCF_040412425.1 Macrobrachium rosenbergii | reverse complement strand
AAGGAAAATATATATCACAATATGTTAATAAGAACTAATGAGGGAGTTAATGAAAGCTTTTCCTAATGGAAGAGATTCAAGAAGCTGACAACCTGGCAATACAGTTTGAAGATAAATCGAAAATGGAGACTGTTTGTGTGTCCATGAAAACCAATTATGGGATTTTGTGAAAGGAATTGCAAATATGTTTACTAATTTAGGAAAATGAATATTGCTTAATTTATTCATGAAGGTAACAAAGGTACTTTCATTAATTTGTATGCAGGTGATATGTAAATTAAACAGCAGGTATTTTAGATAAATAAAAATTTAACTATCATTGCTTTTAAGTAAATAACAACAAAAGCAGAATGGAAGGTTAACTAAAATATTAGATTCATGACATCTGGGTTTGACGTTAAAATTTCTCTCTCGTGCAAACTCAATTTTTTTTATCTTCCTTTATTCTTTGTGACGTCATGCATACCCAATTTCTACCCATGGTCTTTGTTAGCTGATATGTGAGGGAATGCGTCATTTAACAGCAGCGTTTGTCATTTATCTGCTCTGAAGAGAATGTTAAATGACAAAGTGAAGTGAAGAGAAATGTCTGAAATAAAATTAAATGAAAATTATTTCTTTTAAAAGGGGGATATTGTCTAACGATTCTTTTGAGACATGGGGAATATTTAATATTATCTAATATTTATTATTTCATTTACTCTTTTTATACTCGACTTATTATTTTTTTTAATGGTAGATTCAGTTTTTCTTTATGAATGAGAGAATGTTTTATTGAATGAAATGTGAGAAAGAAAGTACTTATAATACCACCATTGATTGAATGTTACCACAGAAAAATGGGCACACTTAATTGTATTCATGTGATTAGGAGGTAAATAAAATAAATAATAAAGTTCTTCATGCATCAGAAATCATACGACTAAATGAAAAATTAAAAAAAAAATAAAATCTATGGCCAGGCCTATCAACGGGGTCTTAGCAGTGCCTTCAAATAACGATGATAATTAATATAAACGACCCAGAGACCGTGAAACGCCAGATACGTGGACCCCACTTCCTCTCCCCCTCCCCCCCTTCTCCCTTTGTACCCATTCTTTATTCTCCTCCCTTTTACCTTGTTTAATTTTCTCCCCCTTCCTCCTTCGCTCTTCCTCTCCTCTAACTCCGCTCCCTCCCTTATTCCATTCCTTCGTAAATTACATCGTAATTATGTACCATAAATCATAACAAGCAAACTTCAAAGGACGACTGAGATTAAAACTGAATTTGTTCTTAGAATTATTGTATAAGTAGCCATCAAGGTCTATTTTTTTAGTTGTATATACTGTTTATATACAAATAGAAGTCATACTGTGGTAAAAGCATAAATAGCAAACACTCTTTACCGTTTAATCATTACTTAGAAAATTTATTTTTTGAGTTTGTAAATTATTTATCAGTCCATTTTGTTTTAATTCTTCATTTTACTCTAAAATTAGTAAAAATTCTTTTTACTGATGTTTTTAATTTTAATTAATCTATGCAGCGTGCTAATTTTCATGACAGCACTTCCTTTAAGTACTTTTTAGATTTTTGTAAAAGAAAACTATTGAGATGGCTTTTTGTCTTCCGCCCTCAGATCTTAAAAACTACTGAGGCTAGAGAGCTGCAAATTGGTATGTTGATCATCCACCCTCCGGTCATCAAACATAACAAATTGCAGCCCTCTAGCCTCAGTAGTTTTTATTTAATTTAAGGTTAAAGTTAGCCATGGTAGTGCGTCTGACACCACTATATGTGCCAACAACACAGACCACCACCGGGCTGCGGCTGAGGGTTTCATGGGCCACGGCTGAGAGTTTCAAGGGCCGTGGATGAGTTTCGATTGCGCTGAAGAAACTTCGGCGCAGTTTTTTACATATTTCTTTGTTTTCTACTTAATGGTTGTCTTCTTCCGTCGTGGTCTAAAAAAAAATATAAATAAATAAAAAAAAACTGGCCATCATAAATCAGGACGTCCTGACACTGACTTTGATCACTGAGGCCCGAGTTGCAAGCTGCAATTTAGTCTCTAGCAAATATCTGACATTTACGAGAAATGACTATATTCTTTACTGAGGTTATTTGTGCCAGATTGCTGTCTTCCCTAGTATTCCTCTGTGATGATTATGTTGGAACTATTATGCACACACACACAGACACACTATATATATATATATATATATATATATATATATATATATATATATATATATATATATATATATATATATATATATATACATATACATAAATATATATATATATATATATATATATATATATATATATATATATATATATATATATATATATATATATATAGAACTATATTTATATTTATATAAATATATACATATATATATACTTATATATATACACACACACACATAGTGCTTGCGTGCGTGTTTGCTCGAGTCTGTGCATGTGCTTTTGAAAGGCGTTCCCGGGCTATATTTGTGGCACTGAAGTTATAAAT
>NC_089757.1:34750764-34770764 GCF_040412425.1 Macrobrachium rosenbergii | reverse complement strand
AGAGAGAGAGAGAGAGAGAGAGAGAGAGAGAGGGTTTTGTGAGGGTAAACGACGAGAGTTATTCCGATGATGAAAAATGTGTCGGCCCAGCGTCTCGATGGTGCGAGCATCAAATATGTATTCTTCCATCAGCGATTGGTCCTCTGCTTGGCGTGTATTAATGACGAAGGTCCGGAGGGTAGTGGAACCGCATGAGGGGAGGAGGAAAAAAGGGGGAGGGAGGAAGGGCGGGTTCCAGAGGGGAGCCTATACAGGCACTCGGGCGAGGGGAGAAGGCCAGAAGTGAAAGGGGACAGTGGCAGAAGGGGAGGAGGAGGAGGAGGAGGAGGAGGAAGAAGAGGAAGAGGCGGAGGAAAGGGGAAACGAGAAGGGGATGGAAAAACGAATGCAAGGAATGCTGTCAGTCGGAGCAGGGTGGAAGAAGAAGAAGAAGAAGGAGAGAGAGAGAGAGAGAGAGAGAGAGAGAGAGAGAGAGAGAGAGAGAAGGGAAGGGAAAGGATGAATGGAGTCGATACTGTTGGCGTTTCGTTTTTCCAATATTTATTTTCCTTTCTGAAATATCCCATCTGTCATGTTTTTCGTAGCATTTCAGTTTTCTTCTTCGTGGAAGGCGTTTTCGAAAGTGCTGGTTATTCCTTTACAGAGTTTATTCGTTTCAAAAACGACATTATTATTATCTAAGTTACGCATTTATTTATGTAAGAGAAAATGTCTTTCTTTTATAACAGAGTAATGAGATTCGCGTATTAATTATGTAATAAGAGTTTTTATTTCATTTTCTAGTTTCGATTCCTTTTCTCGATCGGAATACAAATATTACAAATGACATTATTATTATTATTATCTAAGTTACAAACTTATTTACATAAGAGATAATGTGTTTCTTTTATAAGAGTAATGAGATTCGCGTATTAATTACGTAAGAGTTTTTATTTAACTTTCTAGTTTCGATTCCTTTTCTCGATTGGAACACTAATACTACAGACATGATTCTTCGTTCTCAGACTCTTTGGACCCATATTAGAATAAATGAGGGTATTTTCATGGCTTACTTTTACCTTATATACTTCCCGTGATTATGTGCATTTTAAAATGATTGGTATTTTTCTTTCTATTTCTTGCCTAATGTGTCTTTCTGTCAGTTGATCCTTATAGTGACTAACGGCGGTTTGGCGTAGGAAATGGTGATTTTCCCTTATTTTCTTTTTTTTTTTTCAGGCAGGGGAGGGGAACGAGGAAGAGGAGGAGGAGGAGGAGGAGGAGGAGGAGGAGGAGGAGGAGGGGAGGAAGAGGAGGAGGAGGAGGAGGATGAGGAGGGAGCATGTCGTGTACAGGCGTGACTGAGCCCCTCGACGTTGATGGATTACCTTAGCCTGGGCCCACGGCCTCGCGATCTTCAATATGGCCGGAGGCTCTAGGGACCCTCTCTGGTCCTTCGGGTACCGTTCGTTTACTGCATTCCCGAATCCATTCCCAGCCATTCCCGCGATGCAGGTTCTAGGAGGATGAAGTCCACGCACGGGGAATCTAAGCATCCCCGCAGGAGCTCCAGACGACGCCACACCATCCTGGGAGCCGAAGGGCGCCGGCAGAGAAGCCCCTATACACGC
The DNA here is from genome assembly GCF_040412425.1 of Macrobrachium rosenbergii. Classification (NCBI taxonomy): domain Eukaryota; kingdom Metazoa; phylum Arthropoda; class Malacostraca; order Decapoda; family Palaemonidae; genus Macrobrachium; species Macrobrachium rosenbergii. The sequence continues at coordinate 34,769,154 of NC_089757.1, read as the reverse complement.
GGCCGCGAATCGTAGCCGGTGCCAGTGGTCGGAACGGGGTCTTGCACCTCGCGACAAGTACTAATGACCGGCGAGGAAAAAAGGCCGGGTGGGTTCTTACAAAATGGAAGAGTACGTTCTATCATGTGTTTTCAGGGATAAAAAGGAAATATCTTCACATGTCCTCGGGCTGGAGGTTTTCTCTCTCTCTCTCCTACTTTTGATATAGCAACCTGCTAAGCCCGATGAAGGCCCGATCTATTTAGTAGCATCTTTTCCAAAGATTCGGACGATTTCGGAGAGGCCCCTTCGTCGTCGTCTTCGAAGGGTATATTGAAGTCAACTTTGCCGCCCTTTCGGGGCCGAGATGGATAGAAGCACCTCTCCGGTTATAAGTTGCTCTGAGTACTCTATTATTGTCAGTAGATTCATCCTCCAATTCCTCCTCCACCACCACCTCTTTATTCCTCCTCCTCCTCCTCCTCCTCCTCCTCCTCCTCCGTACTCTCATTTCTTCCATGACTTCTCTCTCTCTCTCTCTCTCTCTCTCTCTCTCTCTCTCTCTCTCTTTACTCTTCTCTCTATTTCCCCTTCCTCTGCTCCTTCTGCACTCAACCGTTAGGAAGGGTCTTATGTTTTTCTCTATTATTGATGCATTGGGGGCAATAGCGTGTTAATGTTTCATTCGAAGAAATGTTCAGAGTTAACGTGTTTATTTGTTGGCAGCCGAGTGTTGACTCACTCATGATATTCTCATTTTGCTGTTGACATTTAAATTGTAATTTTGTTTAATTGTTGGACAAAAAACTTTCAGCTAGGTTAGTCTGCAAACTCGAGGAATTATGGAGCCCAGATCTGTCAACGATATTCAAGTTGGACCTGAAATGTACCAGTCACGATGGATGATGTTGCTTTGATTACTTAGTAATTATTCTTATTATTATCGTTGTTGTCGTTTTTAATTGATGTTTCAGTATTCTTATTATTATTTTGAAGTTTGTGCTTATTCTTGCAAGGTTTTAAGTTTCATACTTTTGACTGAGTGAGCACCGTCTATTCTACCCATGGAAAATATTCCAAATATCTGAAACTGACCGAAAGGACGTAAAAGATTCAATAGAGACCTTCATTACATTACGAAAACCTTATCCAGCTCTTTTAATTTTATATTTCTTTTCTGAATTTTTTTCTGCTTTTATTCTTTACCCCTCTCTTTCTCACTCTCTTTCCAGAGGGGAGGTGCACAGGCAGCAGAGCGTGGCACCTGGGGCCTGAAGCCCCCCGGCCTCTCCCACAAAACTTCGCTCACCCAGGCTCCTTTTCCATTCGCGTTCCGTTAGCTTTTATCTCGATTGGCCCGGGATCGATACAACGAGCGACTGCTTTCATGTATAAAATGCCCATGATGAATGAAGGGGGTGCCAACTCCTGACGAGGTGACGAATAATTAGAGGGAGACGCCCCTCGGCCCGGCGGCGATCTAAAACAATAGTCGAGGAGGACCAGAGAAAAACCAGGAGTGGCCTACCACCGTCACACTACAGTGCCATTCGTCTTGTTAATTCGGGTGCCATTAAGTTGAAATTAAACAGCGACCTTCGCATCTGTTGTGAGGACGGATAGGGAGCGCATTTGTCAGAGGGATAAACAAAATCTAACAACCATTCGTCTACAACCGGCGGAGGCACTCCCTGAATGGCGGCGGCCTCCAAAAGCCTTCTCTGTCACAGATCCTAGGCGTCCCTCTCTCCAGTTCCCCCCCTTCCCTCCCCATCCCCTCCTTCCTTCCCTCCCCTCCCCTTCTCCTCCCTTCCCCTCCCCTTCCTCCCCTCCCCCCTCCTCCCCTCCCCTCCTCCTCCCCTCCCCTCCCCTCCTCCCCTCCCCCTCCCCTTCCCCTTCCCTCCCCCTCGACTTCCACCTTTCGCCTCCGGTGACCTCTTGTCACAGAGGCCTGTTCAGCCTCCAAGAGGCCAAACTAAAGTGATGGCCATCACTTTGCTCCGGAGATCGAAGGGCGTGTTTTGAGAAGGGTCAAGGACTCAGGTGATGTTTCACTCAAAATCCCTTCCTCATTTCAGGAGAGAGAGAGAGAGAGAGAGAGAGAGAGAGAGAGAGAGAGAGAGAGAGAGAGAGAGAGAGAGAGAGAGAGAGTAGAACAATAACTGTCCAATAGAGCCTGGATTGAAATCATGGCCTTGAAATCAAGTATTGAAATCAAAGCTGTTGTTGATTTTATTTTAACTTGTTTTAGAAGGCACCTAATACGAGAAGGAAATGATTTAATCCTAAGGTTAAAAGCTCTTATATTAAAAATGATCGTCCATGTAAAGTCATGGATTTGTTCGTATTTTGTTGGGGGGAAATTGATTCGGCCCAGGTACCAACTAATTAATTTTGGGACCCGAGCCTCGCCCGGTAGTAGAGTAGATTACCAGAGATTCCTCTTCAGTCGCGAGGTCTTTAAACGGTCGTCCTGGGGATCGATTCGTAAATCAGTTATAGGAGATAAATAAACTGACTTCTGAGGCCAGTCTTAATAATCGTGATGGTGTCAGAAAGAAAATGATTGACAACAAATTGTTTCGTTGATCTATATTTAAATTATGTTCAATAATCGTGCGATCAGTATTGTATTATTTTCATTTCACTGATAGTAATGGAATCCCCACGATAGTCAGATTAAAATGACAATGATAATAAACACAGAATTAATGCTAAATGATTATTCTGTCTTTTGAAGAGATACAGTCCAGAATACCATGAAACACTTTTATTTGGCAGTGAAGGACCTACTAATTGATCTCCTGAGGTTAGAGTTGCTCTTGATATTATTATGAAAGTGAATTAATGAATTATTTTCAGTTCCATCCAAAAAGACATAATCTTGGGTTCATTGTCCCTTCCTCTATGCTTTTTTTTCCTTTCAGACCTAAATTGGTAGTAGTTACTTGTGTCCTCAACTTTCAAAAAGGTATAAAAAGTTATTACTTTTCATATCTTTCCCTTCTTCCTCATCTTCGATAATATCTTATATCCGTTCGGTTTGCAAGAGCACCTGCAGTGTCAGTTGCCAACAATAAAAATTCTTAAACATAATTGAACTTGAGGTCTCGGTTGACTTTCCATTCAATGTGTCAAATAAGCCTCAAAATATTAAGATACGGTAGAAAGTAGTGATATGAATGCCTTCGTCTAAAATGTCCTGGAAACTAAAACCGATGCGCTGTACTGATTTGCCAGAATGATATCTCTCAGTTAGCTTAAGAGGATATCTGACCTTCGGCTTTGAATTCAGTGCGAGACCAAGAATCATGACGATTATTGATGATGCCTCGTTACGTAGTTACTGATACATATTTTTTCTGTCTTGTAGCTCCTTTTAACAAGGTAGTTACTGATGCATATTTTTTTCTGTCGAGCAACGCCTTTTGGCAATTAATATCCGGGCATTTTGAAGTCTCATTTCTTTAGTGTGTTCTTGTATTTGAGTCCTTTGTGTTTACATTATGATGTAGGCTTAATAGTTGTTTCCGTTATATGCTATCATTGTCAGAAGATACTGAGTCTATTTACCTCTGTATCACTCACATGTGCTGGTCTGTTCTTAACTAAATGGTTTTTGGTCTGATCTCTTACGCTAAAAGTAGACTGAAATTTTAAACTGTAACCTTTTCTTCTTATCATTGCACCACAGTAAGTAATAGTAGCAGAAGTAATATTGAATGAAGATATTTTTATATCTTGGTCTTTTATAAGCAGAAATATATGCTAAGTTAAACCATTATTATTTTTATCTGCTTTATAGTAATCATTACCACATGATTACCGAAATTTGGTATCTATATATAAATTAGACCAACTTATTTTTTTTTGCTAGATATTATTATATAGTAGTCACGAAATGGAAGCTAAATTGACATATATGATGAATGACATTATATTTGATAAACAGTCATCAGTGGCAAGCTTATATTTTTTAACGGCACATGAAAACTGAGCTCCAAGTTTGTGTCACCGGATGTTAAAAAATGATATCGATAATCGCCTTATAGGCTACAATTAAAGGGAAGGAGCAGTCGTAATTGAAATGAGATTACAGTGTAAGATTAAAGTTTATTTTTTTTTAAATGTCACTCGTGATTGCTCCACACTAAAATATATTAAAACATTGTTGCTCCACACTACATTTTTGAAGGCGAGATAGGTACGTACATTTTTCTTTAAAATTATTTTCATTTTTAAGTAAAAAATCAAACTGTGCAGCAATCTTATCCAAATTATAGGTACGTACATTTTTCTTTAAAATTATTTTGATTTATTTTTTAATTAAAAATCAAATTTGTGCAGCAATCTCACCAAATTATAGGTACAGTACGTACATTTTTCTTTAAAATTATTATTTTTTTTTCACTAAAAAATCTAATTATGCAGCAATCTTGTCCAAATTAATGGTGGTTTAGAAGTATAACTTATGTATCGTCTGCCGCCATGAAGTTACAGTATCGATTTTGAAACTTTTTGATTATGGAATTTGATATACAATTTTAATGATTATCGTTTCCGTTGACTGGTTGAGAATACATAATTTTTTTTTTATATAATTTCAATCTGATGATAATTCTTTATCTTTCGTTTACCTTCAAATCTCTTAAAAACTGGCAAATCGAATTATTGCGGATTCATTTTATAATTCGATTTTAGAAAAAACTTATTTGCTATAAAATTACAACTTGTAATAATAATAATAATAATAATAATAATAATAATAATAATAATAATATTATTATTATTATTATTATTATTATTAATATTATTATTAAAACAGTAATAATAATAATAAGAGTAATAATAATAATAATAATAATAATACACAATAATAATTATTGCTATTAATAATATGTCGCCATATTATTATTATTATTATTATTATTATTATTAATTTGAATACGAAAAACTAATATTAATTTTACTTTCGTTTCTCAGTACTGTAAGCAACTTGTATTAGATATTATAATACGATATACCATCTTGTAAAACTAATTATATCAGAAACCTTTGTAGCAAGAAATTAATCACATCGCCATAAAGAATAATAATTTTTTCCTTGTAATCTTTTTTTTTCTTTTTGTATAACTCCAGTGTCTTCCATTTCACAATAAAAATGATGGAAAAAGGAAAAAAAAGTATTTGTCACATATCATTAAGGTTTCTCCTTCTCTTGATTCAACAACGTATAATGACATGGTACTTTTAGTGTAATATATAGGTCGTGTGTTTTGTCTATAATATATTATTTGATATTAATTATGCATACTTAGGGTGCTATGTTGAGTAATATATAGCTAATTTTATTGTTATTCCAGATGTCAGTATTTATAGCATCAACAGCAAAAATAATTATAGTTGAACAAACATAATAATAATAATAATAATAATAATAATAATAATAATAATAATAATAATAATAAGCATTATTATTATTATTATTATTATTATTATTATTATTATTAATATTATTAATACATATTATTATGTTTGTTCAGCTATAATTATTTGTTGTTGGTATAAATACTGACATTTGGAAGTAATAACATGATTAACTATATTACTCAATAATAATAATAATAATAATAATAATAATAATAATAATAATAACTATTATTATTATTATTATAAATGGATTGCTACTCCTAAATTTACGTTATCTCTCTTAAATTATGTATTCCATTATATTTAATCTAATTATAATTAGGATGAAGTTGCTGGAGCCAAATTCGATTACTTTTCGAATTTCAATTAAATCTTTTTATTAATTAAGCGCCCATGATGGTGACCCCATAATCCAGTTTCATAATCCTAAAGTTTTGATGACAGTGACGCGATAATTTAACGGATAGATTAATTCGATAATCCATAATTGTTCATGATGGAGACGCGATAATTTAATGGGTAGGTGAATTTGATAATCATGAAGTGTTGTTGACGATGTCGCGATAATTGAATGGATAGATTAATCTGATAATCATTAAGAGTTCATGATGGCAAGGTGATAATTTGATGAATAGATTAATCTGGTTATCCTTAAGTGTTGTTGATAATGGCGCGATTATAAAATGGATGGGTATAATTTGATCATTCGTAATTATTGTTCACGATGACATATTAATTTAATGAATGGGTATAATTTGATAATCCGTAAGTGTTGTTGACAATGGCGCTATAATTTAATGATGGGTATAATTTGATAATCCGTAAGTGTTGTTGACAATGGCGCGATAATTTAATGAATGGGTATAATTTGATAATCGGTAAGCAATGTGGACGGTGACGCGATAATTTAATGAATGGGTATAATTTGATAATCCGTAAGTGTTGTTGACGATGACGCGATAATTCAGTGAATGGATATAATTTGATAATTCTTAAGTGTGCATGATGGTGAGGTGATAATTTAATGAATAAATTAATTTGATAATCCGTAAGTGCTTTTAACGATGACGCGATAATGTAATGATTGGATATAATCTGATAATCCTTGAGTGTGCATGATGTAGAGGTGATAATTTAATGAACAGATTAATTTGATAATCCGTAAGTGTTTAGGATGGGGAGCGGGCAATTTAATTAATAAATGTACGATAACTTTTTATGATCAACAAAAGCTTTTTTTCATTACAAAAAGACAATATTGATGATGACTATGAAAATATTTACGGTTCATATTAATGAATAGCTGCAGTCAAGTTTATTTCAATAATCGATGTTTAACATAATTAATATGCAGGCTTAGATAGAGGGAGAGGAATTGAATAATTCATTTTAATAAAACGCTATCATAAGAAACATGCACGATGCGTTTTTAAATGACAGTTGACACAACCATAAAAGTTCAGTGACAGCCAAAAACATATTTAGGAACCACATCCCGAAATGCGTGAAAGTGATGGGTTTATACGGTGAGAGAGAGAGAGAGAGAGAGAGAGAGAGAGAGAGAGAGAGAGAGAGAGAGAGAGAGAGAGAGAGAAACTAATTTTATGATGTCTAGTGAATGACGGAGGGTAACTTACAGGTCAATACTTATTTTCAAGGACGGTTGTGAGCATTTGAAAATTGCTAGGCGAAAGTATAGTGGGCGTTATTCATTGTAAGTAAAATTCATCACTTACAGGCGAATATTATAAGAATATTATAGAAAGACTTCCCACTGATTTATAATTTCTTGAAAGCCTGTCTCCCTTGTACCTCGTATATAATATATTTGTACGTCCGTCCTACGTGAGGCACAGGGGATGTGCTATACGTTATCATCTTAACAGGTTTTAAGGTAGTGATTCTCAAACTGGGTACCGTGGCACCCTGGGGTGCCACAGACAGCGCCTAGGGGTGCCGCAAGATTGTCATGAATTTTGTCTTGGCTGGATCATCTCAATGAACATTGTAAAAAAAAAAAAGTTTGCAGAAGTCTTCATATAATTATTATCAGAGTGTCTACTCTAATATATTAACATATATATGTATACACACACACACACACACACACACATATATATATATATATATATATATATATATATATATATATATATATATATATATATATATATATATACATACATACATACACATACACATACACACACACACACACACACACACATATATATATATATATATATATATATATATATATATATATATATATATATATATATATATATATATATATATGTGTGTGTGTGTACATGTGTGTAAAGTGTTAATGTTTAAAGGTGATATAATTTTTACGTTATTCTGCATTCATAACGCTTAAGTTTATCTACTTCTGATATGCTCTTTGTTTGTACAGTATATTTCTGCATGCACGGCGTGCTGATTTTGGCTTGAGTATGGATCATAATTTTATTCATTAAATAAGAAGTTAATTCATCCGATATGAGAACCACTGTTTAAATTAAAATTAAAATTCAATTAGTGACTTTGATCAGCAGTGACTTGGTCTTTTGTCCACGGATGCAGTTGGGATCTTGGGGCATCCTGTAGATCCAGGCTATGACCTGGATTGATGCTCTACCCTCTGGCTGGGTCGTTGCCTCCTTATGATGGCTTAGTAACCTCGGAGTTTATTTTGGTGTGAGTCATATTGTTCTAACCTTCTTTTGTTTTTTACTCACTCTTATGCCCTAAGGAAACAGAAAATTTAGATCTGAATTTGAATTTTCATAAATCAAATTATTTTTGCGTAAAAGTTGATAATGTTAGTAATATAAGAGTTATAGTTATATTAAATTATTCTGAACTTGAATTACGTAGTGCAACCTTCTGTACACTAGCGTAAGTGTATTCAAGTTCTTGATAACTATATCTGCCTCGCTGATACTGTTATTTCTCATTGTTTCTAGAGAGGATGTTATCAGTTCCCAATAAATTACCCCTTAGGTAGTGCCGTCAGTGCACCTCATGCGATGCGCTGTAGGCATTACTTAAGGTTCTTTGCAGCGTCCCTTCGGCCCCTAGCTGCAACCCTTTTCGTTCTTTTTACTTTACCTCCTCTCATATTCTCTTTCTTCCATCTGACTTTCCAACCTCTCTGACAGTTGCTTCATAGTGCAACAGCGAGGTTTTCCTCCTGTTACACCTTTCAAACCTTTTACTGTCAACTTTTCTTTCAGCGCTGAATGACATCATAGGTCCCAGTGCTTGGCCTGAGGCCTAAAATCTATATTCTATTCTATTCTATTTGAACATACATTCAAGCAAGCAAAGAAGAAGCAATCCAGTAAATAAGGGCGCTTGCCCACACGCAGACAAGCTGCGGCATTAAATGTAACTGTAATCTGTTTCAGGTAGACGCGGTTACGGGATCCATCGTAAGAGGGAATTATGCGTGGCCTCCCTGATTTATAACAGTCCATGTTATATTGTTGGCCACAGGACAGGAGGATAGATGTCCGCAGGGGAGTGATGACATGCTTCCTTTTTATCAGTATAATCACGGAATTTCTTGTCGTATGTTTTTCTGAGATGTGATCTATATATGTGTGTGTGTATATACTGTATATATATATATATATATATATATATATATATATTTATGTATATTTATATATTAATATACATATATATATATATATATATATATATATATATATATATATATATATATACAGTATGTATATAATATATTTACATATATATATATATATATATATATATATATAGAGAGAGAGAGAGAGAGAGAGAGAGAGAGAGAGAGAGAGAGAGAGAGAGAGAGAGAGAGAGAATTCGTGACTCGCCCCAATCAAAACAAATGTCTCTTAATGACTTGTAGTGACACTTGATTTATAGCATTTGGGTTATTAACACGGGCGATACATATTTAACATTTGTCATTGCTTTGTGTTTGCATAGGAAAGACCTTCCCACACCTTCCCCCCCTCCCACCTCCCCCTCCCCTTCCTCCCCTCCCCTTCCTTCCTCTTTCTTCCTCGTCTTGTCGCTCCAGAAATTATGGACAGTTTTTATTGGGTCCATAAAAAAGTTTATTTTTTATTTTTTTTTTTTTTTGGTAAGTGGGAGGTTATGGCCTTCTCCTTAATCATTTCTCATTACGGTGGGTGTATGTTTTAAACTTATGAATAATAATAATAATAATAATAATAATAATAATAATAATAATAATAATAATAATAATAATAATAATAATAATATTATTATTATTATTATTATTATTATTATTATTATTATTATTATTATTATTATTATTATTATTAGCCTAGCATAATTCTGCAAACAAGATTAACGCCATGCAAATAAATAAAAGAGCGGGGAACTGACCACATGTAATCAGAAAATAATGAATATCAGTATATTTTAATATATTTCATCAGAAGTAAATAATATATAAAACAGATTTATGTGTTTGATGACAAACAGACAAATCAGGAAATTAGTATATGAACAAACAAATTAGTAAGCAAATTACAACTTGGGACTTCAAACCACAGTCTGTATACAGCATATATATATATATATATATATATATATATATATATATATATATATATATATATATAAATTTATATTGTATGTATATATATGTGAGTACAAATTTGTTGCATCCGACCTCTGAAGTATACGTAAGGTGACTCTTGATTTTGTTCCGTATATTTATGCTTGTGCAATCCAGTCTGTCTGTCTGTCTGTCTGTCTGTCTGTCTGTCTGTCTCTCTCTCTCTCTCTCTCTCTCTCTCTGACAATATTCCTATTCAATACTTGAGATAAAAAGGAACCCACTAGGAAAAAACCATCGACAATAATGCCTTCTCATCTCTCTCTCTCTCTCTCTCTCTCTCTCTCTCCTCTCTCTCTCCCCACTTCTTTCTACCAACCCCAATAAGCTCTAACCACGCCCCCCCTTCCCCCTACACCCTTAACAAGACGATAAATCTCGGAAAATCAGCTTTGGCTAAGATGGCACGCTGAAGTTCCCCAGGAATAATACTCATGTCTTAGACGGTCTCAGTCTTTCTGTTGAATAATTCCTTTTATCATTCTTCGAAAGCTCGTGTGGACTCGGCGAGCTATGGATTATTACTCATGAATAAAGTTCTGTATTATATTGTCAGTGTTGCCCAAAAATGATAAAGATTATTTTTATGATGATTTTGATATTTATGATAGTTTTATTGAAATTGCCTTAATAGCAGGTTTCATTGATGATCATTTACATGTGCTGTTAAAGGAAAGTCCATTAAATCTAAATTTATAAGTATTCCTGAAAAGTGATAAAGATTGTTGTTACGACTGCGATATTTATGATGATTTTATCGAAATTGCCTTGATAGCAGGTTTTTATTAAAGATCACATACATGTGCTGTTAAAGGAAAGTCCATTAAATTTATTTAGGTTTATAAGTATTTCTGAAAAGTGATAAAGATTATTATGACTGTGATATTTATGATGATTTTATCGAAATTGCCTTGACAGCAGGTTTCATTGCTGATCATTTACATGTGCTGTTAAAGGAAAGTCCATTAAATTTGTATGGGTTTGTAAGTATTCCTGAAAAGTGATAAAGATTATCGCTGTGATGGTAATATTTATGATGATTTTATTGAAACTGCCTTAACAGCAGGTTTTATTAAAGATCACATATATGTGCTGTTAAAGGAAAGTCCATTAAATTTATTTAAATTTCAAATTTTTCTTGTTGTACAGATAAATAACCCCTTGCTCAAGGTAGCTGAAACCTTTTCATATCATTATCACCATTTTGTAAAGTCCATTGAATCTATTTAAATATATAAATATTTGTGCTGTACGGATCAGTAACCTCTTGCGTAAGCACTGAATAATGGCATGAAATTGTTTGTCCGTTCGAAAATGGTAGCCGAAATCTTTTCAGTTATTACTTATATTTTCTGTTATCATCACTGTTGTTTTATTCCCTCCTTAAAACGTCTTTATTATTAAAGAGAATAATCCCCATAAATCCTCGTATTATCAACGAACAGGCAACATCTTCATTTATTGCTATTATTTTGTATTATCATCAGTGTTGATTTATTTGGTCTTTATGAACATTTTTATTAGGAGAATAATCCCTGTAAATCCTCGTATTATCAACGAACAGTAACCTTTTCAGTTATTACTATTATTTTGTATTATCATCAGTGTAGTTTTATTTTGTCCTTATGAACATTTTTATTAGGAGAATAATCCCCATAAATCCTCGTATTATCAACGAACAGTAACCTTTTCAGTTATTATTTTTATTTGCCATTATCATCACTGTCGTTTTATTCCCTCCTTAAAAACGTCTTTATTAAGAGAATAATCCCCATAAATCCTCGTATTATCAGTGAGCAGACTTGAACCTCCGATAAACTTACAAGCTGACGTCAGCCTTGATCATGTTGTTAGGCGTGCCAAGAAGGGCATCTCCTCGATTGCCCTCCGAAGAAGGTTGTCCTTAGCGTATAGAGATTGGTTCTTCCTCTTCGGAAGACTGGGGGAGGGGGAGGAGGAGAAGGAGGAAGAGAAGGCAGGAAAAAGGATGAAAATGAAATTCGAGGAATAATATTAAGGCATGGCAGGGGAGGAAGGAGAGTAGATAGAGAATGAGAGAATGGAAACGAGGGAGAGAGAGAGAGAGAGAGAGAGAGAGAGAGAGAGAGAGAGAGAGAGAGAGAGAGAGAGAGAGAGAAGGCAAGAAAAAAAAAATCGAGAAACAGTACTTGAGGATGAAAGGGGGGAGGGATGGAGACAGAGAATGAGGAAATGGAGAGAGAGAGAGAGAGAGAGAGAGAGAGAGAGAGAGAGAGAGAAGAAATTCGAGAAACAGTACTTGAGGATGAAAGGGGAGGAGGGGTGGTAGACAGAGAATAAGAAAATGGAGACAGAGAATGAGGAAATGGAGAGAGAGAGAGAGAGAGAGAGAGAGAGAGAGAGAGAGAGAGAGAGAGAGAGAGAGAACAAGGAAGTTGGAGATATAGAAATTTGGGTGGCAGGGGAGGAAGGAGAGTAGATAGAGAATGAGAAAATGGATGCACACGAGAGAGAGAGAGAGAGAGAGAGAGAGAGAGAGAGAGAGAGAGAGAGAGAGAGAGAGAGAGTTATTGAGAAAGAATTTATTAAAACTCTGGGTATCTCGACAATGCCAAGTATTCCGATACTGGGCCTTGATTTGTGTGTGGCTATTATTGGCTGGTAATTTTGTTCTGTCGCGGCTGTATTGGCGTTTAGAGTGGAAACTGACAGTGAGGTGTGTGTGAAATACATTACATGCAAATTACTTAGCCAATAGACGAATGGATCAGACCACTTCCAGCTAGATATTGAAGTAGGGCCAAACGGAGACCATAGCTCTCTTTCTTCTCCTCTCTCTCTCTCTCTCTCTCTCTCTCTCTCTCTCTCTCTCTCCGTCTTCCTTTAGCCCCTGCTACATCTTCTTCTTGAGCTTCATTCCTTCCTTCTTTTTGGCCTCTCTCTCTCTCTCTCTCTTTCTACTGCCTAATATATTTTCGTTTAGGGCTTGCTTCCTTCCTTCCTTGCTTGGCTCTCTCTCTCTCTCTCTCTCTCCATCTTCCTTTCGCCTCCTCCTACATCTTCTTCTAGACCCTCGTTTCTTCCTGCCTTTGGCTCGAAGAGTGGATTAACTACATCTTCCTTATGACCGGATTTATTGATTGTCTCGTAATAACTTGGAAATCATGATTTGTGCTTCTTCTCCTTCCTCTTCTTCTTCTCCTTCTTCTTCTTCTTCTTCTTCTTCTTCTTCTTCTTCTTCTTCTTCACTCTCGCTTCCCCCGGCCGGGGCAGCATCCGTTAGGCCTACGACGCCACCAGCCAGCCGTAGCCTTTGTTTGTCTGAACGATCGCAAATATGTTTTTGGCAGTTGTGGAAACGCTCGTTGGGCCTCCTCTGATGATGGACTCTCCATCTTGTGCATCGAACGAGAGAGAGAGAGAGAGAGAGAGAGAGAAATGGGGTGTTTGAAGGGAACGTCGCTTCCTTCGTCCGGGATCTTCTTTGACTTTTTCCGTAATTAATCTTTCTTTTTTTATTCTTTTATACTTCGCTCTTCACAGTTGAGGTTATGGCATCGGAAAATATTATGCGCGTTCTATAATTGTTCAAAAGGAAGTCAAGTAGTTTTATTCCCACATCACTGAAAATGAAAGAAAATAATAAAAATACACCAGTAATGTCAGCGATGATAATAATAATGATTATGTAAACAACAGCGGTAATAATAAATGGAAATAGTAATGATAGTGATAATATTGATAACGATTATGTAAACAACAGTGGTAATAATAAATGGTAATTAGTAATGGTTATATAAACAAATGAGATACTAATAAATGAAAACAGCAATGGTAGTGATAATAATGATGACGATTATGTAAACAATAGCGATACTAATAGATGAATATAGTAATGATAGTGATAAAATTGATAACGATTTTATAAACAATAGCGGCAATAATAAACGAAAATAGTAATGATACTGATAATAATGATAACGATTATATAAACAATAGCGATACTAATAAATGGTAAATAGTAATGATAGTGATAATGTTGATAACAATTGTATAAACAATAGTGGTAATAATAAACGAAAGTATTAATGATAGTGATAATAATGATAACGATAACATAAACAATAGCGGTAATAGCATTGATGAGATTGCTAATGATGTTTTAATATTTTTATTGCATTTTATTGAGGATATTCCAGTCTCCTAACACCACTGACGAGTATTGCAATAGAAATATTATCATAAAAGGAAATTGCAGTGCAATAATGCATTTCATGCACAATTTATCACTGGTAAAAAATATTATTTTAAATGAAAATTGATCATATTAATTAACTATAAAAATTAAGTTGCTCTCTGCAGAGAGACACCGGTTATTAGCCATTTCATGCAACTCTTAAAAAAGAAATATGTTCTATTTACCAATCGAGGTAAAAAGATGGAAGTTCTGATACTGTACATGGAACATAATATACCTTTTAATAAAACACCGAACATTTTACTCCCATCCAAAAATAAATAAGGTTCCTCTGTTTTAGTTTGAAGCGGTATTACTGCACGATGACTGCGCAAATTCACAACAGGGGGAAAATTGCGGAGAGAAAGCATCGCTGCTGCCCCCCGTGGAAAAGGATCGCCTGCGATCAGTTTTGAGAGATTAATAAGTGACATTCACGTGGGTCAGAATTCAATGGAACGACATTCACGGGGGTCAGAATTCACTAAAACAAATTCAATGAAACGACATTCACGGGGTCAGAATTCACTGAAACAAATTCAATGAAACGTCATTCACGGGGTCAGAATTCAATTACACAAATTCAATGAAACGACATTCACGGGGTCAGAATTCAATGAAACGACGCTCACGGGGTCAGAATTCAATGAAACGACATTCACGGGGTCAGAATTCGATGAAACGACATTCACGGGGTCGGAATCAATGAAAAAAAATTCAATGAAACGACATTCACGGGGTTAGAATTCAATGAAACGTCACGGGGTCAGAATTCAATGAAACGACATTCACGGGGTCAGAATTCAATGAAACGACATTCACGGGGTCAGAATTCAAGGAAACAAATTCAATGAAAAGACATTCACGGGGTCAGAAGTCAAGGAAACAAATTCAATGAAACGACATTCACGGGGTCAGAATTCAATGAAACGACATTCACGGGGTCAGAATTCAATGAAACGACATTCACGGGGTCGGAATCAATGAAACAAATTCAATGAAACGACATTCACGGGGTCAGAATTCAATGAAACAAATTCAATGAAACGTCATTCACGGGGTCAGAATTCAATGAAACAAATTCAATGAAACGACATTCATGGGGTCAGAATTCAATGAAACGACGCTCACGGGGTCAGAATTCAATGAAACGACATTCACGGGGTCAGAATTCAATGAAACGACATTCACGGGGTCGGAATCAATGAAACAAATTCAATGAAACGACGTTCACGGGGTCAGAATTCAATAAAACGTCATTCACGGGGTCAGAATTCAATGAAACGACATTCACGGGGTCAGAATTCAATGAAACGACATTCACGGGGTCAGAATTCAAGGAAACAAATTCAATGAAAAGACATTCACGGGGTCAGAAGTCAAAGAAACATTCAATGAAACGACATTCTGATGGGGTCAGGAATTCAATGAAACGACATTCACGGGGTCGGAATCACGAAACAATTCAATGAAACGTCATTCACGGGGTCAGAATTCAATGAAACGTCACTCACGTGGGTCAGAATTCAATGGAACGACATTCACGGGGTCAGAATCAATGAAACAAATTCAGTGAAACGACATTCACGGGGTCAGAATTCAATTAAACAAATTCAATGAAACGACATTCACGGCTCAGGATTCAATGAAACGACATTCACGGAGTCAGAACTGAATTTTTTTGAGGTTGAATTCAATAACTTAATTCCAGCTTCTATTGAAATTGCCTCCCAAATTCAGTATTTTTTTGAAAATGGGATTTGTTATGAGGCGACACGAATTTATTCAGTTCAGTTTGAATTCAAAAACTGAATTTAAACTTATATTGAAATGGGCATTGACTCCAAAATTCTGTGTATTTTCTTATAAATAGTATCTTTTATAAAATGAAGCTAAGTGAATTCTATTCAGTCTGAATTCAAATACTGAATTCAATCTGATACTGTAACTGCCTCCCAAATTCCGAATTATTTTTTATTTTTTTATAAATAGGACCTGTTATAAGCGGACACGAATTAAATCAAGTTCAGTTTGAATTCAAAAACTGATTCCAAGCTGATATTAAAATTGCCTCCCAATGCTGAATTCCTTTTTTTTTATATAGATGGGGTCTGATAAGCCGACACGAATTGAATTCAGTTCAGTTTGAATTAATTTTATTCAGTTTGAATTCCAAAACTGAATTCAAGCTGATACTGTCATTGCCTCCCAAATTCTGAATTTCTTATTTTAATCGGACCTGTTATAAGCCGACTCCAATTGAATTCCATTCAGTTTGAATTCAAAAACTGAATCCAGTTCAGTTTGAATTCAAAAAACTGAATTCAAACTGATATTAAAATATGCCATAAAGGGCTCTTTCAGCCACGTATTATCTGAGCAGCTAAACTGCATGATTGATTCTCACTTGTGTTTGTCAAGTGTTATAAAGTTTTTAAGGAACCACGCAAGTTGAATATTCACAGTATACATTGTAACTTGACAAGAGTGAAGTGTCATGAGCTTAATGAACCGTTTGAAAAATATCAAGTGGCCATTAGGTACTATTATGCTTTTATTGTTCTTGAATAATAATGCGTTTTACAACTTGTCGATTTCATATATATATATATATATATATATATATATATATATATATATATATATATATATATATATATGTGTGTGTGTGTATATATATATATATATATATATATATATATATATATATATATATTTATATACATGTATTTATACATGTATGTATATATATATATATATATATATATATATATATATATATATATATATATGTATATATGTATATATATATATATATATATATATATATATATATATATATATATATATATACATGTTATGTTTTAAAAGGCCATTATGTGCTCTTTGTGTGTTTTAATACTCGTCAGTAATAATGTATTTACTCTTGCTGATGTCGGGATATATATATATATATATATATATATATATATATATATATATATATATATATATATATATATATATATATATATATATATATATATATATAACTATATATATATATATATATATATATATATATATATATATATATATATATATATATATATATATATATATATATATATATATATATATATATATATATATATATATATATATATATATATATATATATATATATATATATATATATACACACACATATATGAATCATATTATATATATTCATATATATATATATATATATATATATATATATATATATATATATATATATATATACAATCCATATATATATTCATATATATATATATATATATATATATATATATATATATATATATATATATATATATATATATATATATATATGAATATATATATGGATTCTTATATATAATCATATATATATATATATATATATATATATATATATATATATATATATATATATATATATATATATATATATATATATATATATATATATATATATATATATATATATATATATATATATATATATATATATATATATATATTAGAATATATATATGGATTCGCAACTTATATATATATATATATATATATATAATATATATATATATATATATATATATATATATATATATGAAATACAATCTCACAGTATATGTATTATATATTCATATATATATATATATATATATATATATATATATATATATATATATATATGTATATATACACACATTACATACAAAAATTATATATATATATATATATATATATATATATATATATATATATATATATATATATATATATATATATATATATTGAAGACAACGAAATACAATCTCACAGTAGTGGATTCCAACATACAAATAATGCTCATGCCAAATAATAATGCTGCCACATCTGAACCTGCGTTTTGCTTTTCTTTTTACCCAGGCATTAGTCACCGTGTATCGTAGGGAGGGGATTACAGCAGGAATCTCTTAAACCGTGATTATTCTCGCAATTAGACAAATCTTTGGAGCCGCCATTTCTATGGCTAATGTTCGGCAGCTCTGTATTGTAGAGGAGAGAGGGGATGGAATGGGTCTCATTAAGTATGGGGAAGTTGTCTGGGTTGGGGAGAGGGGGAAGGGGGAGGGGT
>NC_089757.1:34740764-34743264 GCF_040412425.1 Macrobrachium rosenbergii | reverse complement strand
ATATATTGTTATGGTGTGTGCACTGTGCAGTTTTTTTATTAATGTTTTTTTTTTTTACTTTTTTTTCGAGACAGAATTCCACAATTTTTTTCCTGACAATATTGCGTTCATAGGTGGACACATGTTCATAAAAATAAACCCCCGGGACAAAATACCCCTTGTTGTGAATTAATTAACGTTTGAAACTCCACAATAAAAATTGTAGGCCGTGTCATTCTGATCTTGTTTCATTCAATAAAAAAAGCACACACACACACACACAAACAAAAGTCCGGACTGTGAAATGATTTTGCTTGTAACAGGATAGATTATTTAGTTTTTTTATTTGAGGGGTGGGGAGGTCCTTGACTTATACATCTTCGTTTATCATTTAGCAGATTACATGGAAATTCCGAATGCT
This sequence comes from Macrobrachium rosenbergii, assembly GCF_040412425.1. Taxonomy (NCBI): domain Eukaryota; kingdom Metazoa; phylum Arthropoda; class Malacostraca; order Decapoda; family Palaemonidae; genus Macrobrachium; species Macrobrachium rosenbergii. The sequence goes on along the minus strand of NC_089757.1, from coordinate 34,742,864 downwards.
ATCAAGATGAAATTTACAAATGGTATCAACTTGACAATTCCTAATGCTATCGACATGAAAATTCCTGAATGTTATCAAAATGAAAATTCCTGAATGCTATCAACATGAAAATTCATGAATGTTATCAAAATGAAAATTCCTGAATGTTATCAACATGACAATTCAAGAATCCTATCAACATGACAATTCCTAATGCTGTCAACATGAGAATTATGAATGCTATCAATAAGCATATTACAATTCCAAATGCTACCGACATGACAATTCCTAATGCTATCTAACTGACAATTCCTAATGCCATCAACACGACAGTTCCTGAATGCTATCAACATGAAAATTCTTAATGCTATCAACATGACAGTTCCTAATGCCATCAACACGAAAATCCTTAATGCTATCTAACTGACAGTTCCTAATGCCATCAACACGACAGTTCCTGAATGCTATCAACATGAAAATTCCTAATGCTATCAACATGACAGTTCCTAATGCCATCAACACCAAAATCCTTTATGCTATCAAACCGACAATCCCTAATGCCGTCAACGTGAAAATTTCTGAATGTTATCAACATGAAAATTCCTAATGCCATCACCATGACAGTTCCTGATGCCATCAACACGAAAATCCTTTATGCTATCACGCTGACAATCCCTAGTGATACCAACATGAAAATTCCCGAATGCCATCAACATGAAAATGCCCGAATGCTATCAACATTTCCGCGTTGCACGGCAGAGGGCCATCAGAAAAATGATCTTAATATATATGATGCAGCGTGCTACCACTGCCAGACGTATATCAAAGTCTGCCCTTACTGATGGGTAAAAAGGACTTCCCATTAACTGGTATTAAGCAGAGAAGATATTACGTTTTATATGTGAAGGATCGCACGTACATACTCATACGGACAAGGACGCACGCAAGCACGCTTGTGTACGGACGCATTCACACGTACTCATGATATATGCATGCACACGTCTCGCCATTAATCATGTGTAATGTTTTTTTGTGTGTGTTTTCGATGCGTGTGCGTATATATGTGTTTTGCGTGTGTATGATGTTCTCCAGGTCGTCAGTGCCTAACTAGGATTGATTTGAAAAAAATCATTTAACATTTTGAAAAATATTGATATTTTGAAAAATAATATTTTGAAAAATATTAGTATTTTCAAAAATATTAATATTTTTAATATTTTGATAAATATTAATATTTTTAATATTTTGAAATATATTAATATTTTTAATATTTTGAAAAATACTATTTTTGATATTTTGAAAAATACTATTTTTAATATTCTGAAAAATACTATTTTTAATATTTTGACAAATAATATTCTCCAATGTAAAAGATGAAAGCAAATTTTTTATAAGGATACATAAATTTTATATCAGGGTCTTAGTTAGCGTTGGTACATTATATGAGAAATTATGAATTTATCAAGGCTTTAAATAAATTATGTAAACTTTCAGTGGTATTTTTGTTATTCAATTTCCTTCAAAACTGACCTTCAAAATCTTGTAATTTTATGTACTTGCAATTATATGATATTCTAGACGGATTGCATAATTTTTTTCCCTGGTTCTTTAATTGCCTAAGCTTACCTCACCTTTGTTTTTTAACATTAGTATCGGTATTTTAATATATTTTTTGAAGGTTAGTGATTTTAATTTCAAGTTAATTTTTCTCAATTATTATTATTATTATTATTATTATTATTATTATATTATTATTATTATTATTATTATTATTGTTATTATTATTATTATTATTATTATTATTATTATTATTATTATTATTACTCAGAAGATGAACTACTTATGTTTGATTTTAAGTTAATTTTTCTCAATTATTATTATTATTATTATTATTATTATTATTATTATTATTATTATTATTATTATTATTATTATTATTATTATTATTAGTCAGAAGATGAACTTCTTGTGTTTATAACACAACTTACAATACTTTACCATTCAGCATGTTCCAGTTAATTGGTATGAACAATTTCACTATATTATTATTATTATTATTATTATTATTATTATTATTATTATTATTATTATTATTATTATTATTATTATTATATTATTATT
>NC_089757.1:34710764-34735764 GCF_040412425.1 Macrobrachium rosenbergii | reverse complement strand
GCTTTTGGTAGTTTTTCTTCTCATTTTTCTCGTTTCTTTTTTTTTTTTTTTTTTTTTTTGTGAGTCGGACGCTGGAGATCGAGCATTCCCTTTTCCCGACGTCTTTATTTGTATATTCGATCGTCTGATTGTGTCTCAAGGTATGCTGGGATGGCCTTCAATTAGCAGAAATATGTCTTGAGTTCCTCGCATTTCATTTCCCTTGTCCTCCCCCCTGGCCTCTTCCCTCATTTTTTGGGGGGTGTGGGGAGGGAGAGAGGTTCAGTTTTGTCTCATTTAAAGACATGAATCAAATTGATCCAGTGGCACTGTCTCATTTAAAACCAAATCTAAAATTAATTTTATAATATTGATATTATTGTTTATTGCAGGGCTGGTATAATCATACCCATTGCAATAAGGCCATTCTTGACTTTGTTAACTGTATTAGCGACAAGGAAGCGAAATGGCATGAAAATGTATAAATACAAAGAAGCTAATGGATAATTCGACTGCCGGATAAACTATCCCATTTAGCATGCTGGATTTTTCACCCTCTTTATAAAGCTGTATTGAAAAAGTGGCGCAGTTTAAAATCATATACCATACCTTTTTGGTTCTTGTTTAGAATAGTGTTCCGATGTTGGGAATTGAAAGTTGGATGACTGTTTTTTAAACATGCATACATTTTTCTTTTTTTTTTTATATATTTTGGAACCAGGTTGGGTCCACGAAAATTTTGTTGGACCACGTGATGGATTAACCCGTACGTACGTTTTTACTTATCTCGTGTATCTAATTTTGATTACTGAACTGTATTTACCTTGTCTAACTCTGGATATGGCCTTGCGCTGAAATAAAGGACATTATTATTATTATTATTATTATTATTATTATTATTATTATTATTATTATTATTATTATTATTATTGTTGTTGTTGTTGTTGTTGTTCAGAAATGACCCCTATTCATATGGAACAAGCCCACAGGAGCCACTGACTTGAAATTCAAGATTCCAGTCAATATGGTGTTCCTTTGAAACAAGCAACAGAAAGTGACAGGAAATGCAAAAGAAGAGATCAGTTATTAGAAAAGAAAAAAGAAAAATTAACAAATAAATAAATAAGTAGATAAGAATGTGTGTAAATTATTATATTATATTGCCTTTGTTGTTACTAGACGCTCAATCACGTGAATATATATCCTTGAAAAAGATTAATACACATTCATCATCACACTGACAAAATCAAAGTCTCAAGGCACTCTCTTTCCGCTCTCATTGAATCTTTCCGAAGGTGGGCCATTGAGACCCGAAAAAAGAGGAACATCGAAATTAGCTCTCTCTCTCTCTCTCTCTCTCTCTCTCTCTCTCTCTCTCTCTCTCTCTCTCTCTCTCCTTGCAGACGGCTAGCAAAAGGCTCTCTTCCTTTCTCTCTTATGCATGCAGGGAACGTTTTAAAGTAATTGCCTTAATTAAGCGAATGTCCCTAAATTGACTTTCAAATGAAGTTTCCCACAGACTGCCACTGGAAGAAGGTTTCTCTTGGAGGTCGACTCCAGGAACTGAAGGGCTCCGTCTTTTTCCCGAGGGCGCCTCCTCCTTCTTTAGGGCCTCCTCCTCCTCCTCCTCCGGGCCTGGGCAATCTTTTTTTTTTTTTTTTTTTTTTGTCAACTGGCGTTCGATTTCAGAGGTTGTTTCTGTTCCAGGTTTTTTTCTTCTTTTCTTGTATTTTATTTTTCCTGAGGCTTAATTTCTCTTTACCTCGTTCTGGTGTCATGTAAATATAGGTAAAAGATGTCGTAAACCAGGTTCTGTGGGATTTACATACATTTACGTACGTCATTCATACATACATGTATATATATATTGATATGTATTCATATATATGTATATATATGTATGCACGTATATTGATGTATATTTTATATATATATATATATATATATATATATATATATATATATATATATATATATATATATATATATATATATATATATATATATATATATATATATATCATTTCCCCTCTTGAAGTCAGTTTCAGGTGTTTCAGTAATTATGTCTTATAAGAAGCTTCCAATGGACTGGGTTTATCGGAATCATTACGACAAGTCTGAACTTAATAAGTCAAAAACAGGATAGAAGCTTTCACTTAGGGCAGAAGTCTCGAATTTCTTCAAAATATTTGGGTGTCCTCTTCAGTCACGTCTCTGTTAGGACTACAGAGAAATTATTTTTATTTACCTTGATGTTGTATTGAAATTAAGTAAACCAGTATATTTGTTAGGGTGTGTAAGAGTATTTTGTCAACACCTAGAAGTGATTGAAGCGTTTGGGTCCTCAACACTTGAGGAGATAAGTGGTAAAATAATTATTAATGGAATGACAGAATTTTTTTGCACAGCCTGATTGTTCATTTCTTTATCAAACACAGACTAGTTATTCTCTCTCTCTCTCTCTCTCTCTCTCTCTCTCTCTCACACACACACAAACACACACACACACACACACACACACACACACACACACAATACAGCCATCACACCGCCATCTTGCAGCTTATCTTGTGGCCCCTAATTTTGTATGTATTCAGAACACAAGCTCATTCTAAATGGCCAACAACCCCCCCCCCCCTCTCTCTCTCTCTCTCTCTCTCTCTCTCTCTCTCTCTCTCTCTCTCTCTCTCTCTCTCTCTCTCTCTCTGAGATACATCAGTAAAGTATAAATATTTAACAGCAAAAATTCCTCGCCCAGTCCCTCGAAGGCAAAAACGGGCATCGTTTGCCAGAGTAAAGAATAAAACAGCAACTGGAACCAGAACATTTGGACGAATCCTATATTATTATCTGCAGAGTTTCTTGCAGGTAATCTCCAAAGGTACGGGAACAAAGTGGAGGTCATTTGTATTTCCAGCAATGCATATCGTGCCCACGAGGAATACGAGGAGCTAGAGAGAGAGAGAGAGAGAGAGAGAGAGAGAGAGAGAGAGAGAGAGAGAGAGAGAGAGAGAGAGAGACTCTGAACTTCCTCGGCACGGTCGTAAATGCTTAACACTGTTCTTGCGGGGGATTTGGGTACATTTCGTTCGCTGATTTTTTTGCTAAAATGCACACGTAAAATGAAGTCTTGTTTAAGACTTAGTATTGAATACTATTTGATTACTGGACATTGAAATTTAAAAGTATAAAATGCTGCCTAATGTAGAGTTAGATGTCACTGTTTTCCTGACCGCAGAGGCCTAGAAAACTGGATTGAATTGACAATAATTCCACTTCAGTGCCAGATTTATGCTTCATACTGGGAATTGGAATTGGAAATGGAATATAGAATTGGGAACCTGGTCTTTTACCTGGTTAGATAAAGGCAGGACCTTTACCTGGGTAAAGGGGTCCTATGGGTAGGAACCTGTAGAAGGACCTGAGAGGTATTTTAAAAACCTCCCGGGATGAGGTAGAAAAAAGTAGAAAAAATAGGACTTTTTTTTTTTAACCCAACTTTCTCTGAAAAATACGATGTCTCTATTAACAATGCCCAAGGAGTGATTTATGCCCGAGCTTATCACGGTTGGTATATTGGCTCCACCATTGCTATTTGTCATTGTGTTCCATAGTCACGCGGTTCTTCTGTAATACAGACCCCGTTAAAGCGAACAGAAAGTGGCCCACGAAGGAGGATTATTGAGTTACAAGAACGAATGGAATCGTGTAATCTACTGACGATTCGCTTTCTATTAAACTGACTGGAAGGTTCTCTTTGAATAGACGCGGTTTGAGACGTGGGTGGAAGGCTCTACAGCAATTTATAGATTAAGAGTAATTTGCTTGTTATTTTATTATGTTATATATTCTGCCCTAAAATGGAAAACTGCAGTATCTGCAAAATTTTCGAAATTGAGATATGCCACCTATTGGGCTGGAGAAACACTAATACACAAGTTACTGCAGTTTCAGTACGATTCTTCAATGCTCTCCACGAGTATTGAGGGGTCCCATTTGCAGTATCTGCAAAAACTGCAGTATTTAAAAATTTTTCTCAGTTTTGTATTTTTGCAGATACTGCAGTCTTCCACTTTGAGGCAGTATTGGCCTCCTATTTACAGAGTGGAGAGCTGTTATTAATGTCCTCAAATATCTTTGGTAAGGGTTAGTATCTTTATATTTCCTATCGTGAGCTTCGGCGTCGTTTGTGTAGACTGTCTAATTAAGGAAAGGACCCTAGGTCTGAGTATCGTCTTGCTGATATGCCATTGTTACATTATGAGATAATTTTCTAATTAAATGTCACCATGTAAATGTAACTCTCTTACATTGGAATTGTAAATTAGTTTTTGTTGTCAGATTAATATCTAATAATTGAATTTTCGTGAATTTTCCATTAATATAATTTTTTATTAATATTATGTATAATTGTTATTTTTATTTTAATATCTAATTTTTGAATTTTCGTGAATTTTCCATTAATATAATTTTTTATTAATATTTCGTACATTTTTTTTATTTTAATATCTAATAATTGAAATTTCGTAAAATTTCCACATAATTTTTTTTTATTTTAATATCTAATAATTGCATTTTCGTGAATTTTTCATTAATATTTTTTATTAATATTTCGTATAATTTTTTATTTTAATATCTAATAATTGAATTTCGTAAGTTTTCCATTAATATTTTTTTATTAATATTTTGTATAATTTTTTTAAATTTTAATATCTAATAATTGAATTTTCGTAAACTTTCCCTTATTGTAATTTTTTATTAATATTTTGTGTATCTTTTTTTATTTTAAGAATGTACTTTAACGTTATCTTGCTTCCAACAGCCTATGATTGTTGATCACATGCTCATAAGGAAGTTTAGGAACAGCGGAGAAAAGTTCCAGAACCAGTTGAGTAAATGCACCTAATCACTTTGCAGTCTAGCTTACTCGTCATCGCGTTTTATTAAAAGCGAAAATGTATCTTTTCACTTCTTAGAGACTTAATACAAGTTAATTATTATTATTATTATTATTATTATCATTATTATTATTATTATTATTATAATTATTATTATTATTATTATTATTATTATTCAGTAGATGAAACCCATTCCTGTGGAACTAGCCCACCAAAGGGCCGTTAAACTTGAAATTCTGAAGCTTCCAAAGAATATTAAGGTGTTCATCAGGAAGAAGTAAGAGGAAGTAAAGGGAAATACAGAAAGAAGAGATCCCACTCATTAAAAAATAATAAAAAAAATAAATTAATGAATTAATAAATAGATAAAAATATATTAAAAAGCAAGGAGAATAGTGTTAGGGCAGTGATGCATTGTTAATACATGTGAATAACGCAAGGAGCAGTGAAACACAGTTATTTTTCAATTTGAAGTAAATCGCTTGCTCGATTTACTTTCCATGTGCTTTTCATCTTTGGGGTGTTGTATATTAATATCATTGCTTATTTTCCCGTGGTATTGGAAGCTGAAGGTCACTTGGTATTCAGACACCGAATGAATTAGTATACCCAAAAGATATGACCTAAGTTTATATCCAGAAATTATTGTCATGCCATAGTGGATCTGCTACCACAATTTGCTCTAGAGTTAGAGACCGTTTGCTCTAGAGTTAGAGACTATTTGCTCTAGAATTAAAGACTATTTGCCCTAGAGTTAGAGACTATTTGCTCTAGAGTTAGAGACTATTTGTTCTAGAGTTAGAGGTTATTTGCTCTAGAGTTATAGAATATTAAAGCATCATTGAGAGGGAAAATGAGAGGAAAATAAGAAAGGTTAAATACTATAAATTTCCCCTAGGGTTACAGATTGTCAAGGCATCGTTGAAGTGGGCGGGAGTGGAATGAAAGGAAAATAGAAAAGGTTAAATAGAAAAAATTTGCTTCTGAGTAATAAAAAGTCAAGGTATCTTTGAGAGGGAAAAGAAGAGGAAAATAGGAAAGTTTAAATACAAAAAAAATTTGCTTTTGAGTCATAGAAAGTCAAGGTATCTTTGAGAGGAAAAAGAAGAGGAAAATAGGAAAGTTCAATTACAAAAAAATTTGCTTTTGAGTGATAGAAAGTGAAGGTATCTTTTAGATGGAAAAGAAGAGGAAAATAGGAAAGGCTGAATACATAAAATTTGCTTTTGATTCATAGAAAGTCAAGGTATCTTTGAGAGGGAAAAGAAGAGGAAAATATGAAAGGTTAAATATAAAAAATTTGCTTTTGAGTCATAGAAAGTCAAGGTATCTTCGAGAGGGGAAAGAAGAGGAAAATAGAAAAGTTTAAATAGAAAAAAAATTCCTTTTGAGTCAAAGAAAGTCCAGGTATCTTTGAGAGGGAAAACAAGAGGAAAATAGAAAAGGTTCAATACTAAAAGTCTGCCCCAGGGTCAGAGAACATTACAGCATCGTTGAGAGTGGAAAGGAGAGGGGAGGGGGGGGGGAACAGGAAAGTTTTTTAAAAGTCAAAATCCCGACCAGAGGCAGAACACCGCGGCGGGGGCTGGGGTGGGGGGGGGGCTTGAAAAACGACGCAATCCTGGCCTGATCTCGAGATGCAAAGAACATTTTTACATGATCAAATTGATTTATTATTTAGTTAGCCGAGAAAAACGGAGAGATTGCGAGAGTCGACATCGCGGTGAAAATCCTTATCTTCTTTCTCTCTTTCTCTCCCTCCTTCTCTCTCTCTCTTTCTCTCTCTCTTCTTCTACTTTCTTACTCCTCTTGCTTGCAAAGTAAATGGCCCAATAAGCTGGCGAGATTTGGAGAAGAGAATTCACAGTCAACATTATAATGCTTGGCTGGTCATGACAGAATGAAATATGGACGCGAATGGAATTTTTTGAACGCTGGCAAATTAAGCAATAAAATACCGTAACTCAAGAAAAGTGTGCGGGGTTTGTTAACCTCTTTTTGAAAGATACTTACGTACACATACACACACACATTATATACTTATAATTACATTTATATATTTAAATGCTTTACATACATACGTATGTATATACATATATGTATACAAATGTAATTATATATATATATATTGTATATATATATATATATATATATATATATATATATATATATATATATGTGTGTGTGTATATATATACACACACATATATATATATGTATATATATATATATATATATATATATATATATATATATATATATATATATATATAAACACACAATGAAATTATATATAAATATATATATTCGCATCCAGATTAAGGGCAGGAATACATAAGCCGACTTTTCATGATACTGAATCACATCATCCAAGAAATCTACAGTAAAATACAATGTATTAATGTAAATTATTTAAATGAGTTATTTACAAAACCTTGTGTGTATATATGTATATATATATGCATGTATGTATATGTATATGTATGTATGTATGTATATATATGTATATGTATCACATCGACCGTTCTCCTAAAAGAAAATAGCTCCTGCCTGAAAACAAACAGAACAGTGGTCACTGCCGCATTCATACATTCCAAGTTCTTAATCGTGGTTGAACTTCCTGTTTAGAAAACATTCACGACATTGGCTTCTTCATACACCTACACAGAAAAGGATCATCAGCACTGCCTTTATGCCCCATGCCCTGGCACTCTCTCCACTTGCTGGCTCTTAAAGTCCTTCCTTTTCAGTACCTCTCCTTGACACCTATTTACGTCTTCCTAGTCTTTCATCCACTCCTTATCCCCAAAACTTCCAAATTATTCGCTCATTTCTCCAACTTATTATCCTCCATTCTTCCCACACAACCGGACCACCTCAAAATGCCCTGACCCTTCTTTACGCCTATGGCAATCTTTCCACCATTTTTTCCACCATTTCTAGATATCTCCGTATTTTTCACCATTCAAATATTTCTTTGCTTTTCCATTGCACGTGCACATTTCATTCCCATACCGGAGAGTTGCCTGAACAGTGTCTTCATACATTCGGGTTATGGTTTCCATAGAAACTCTCTTCCAAAACTTTAGCACACACCCTGCTGCCTTCCTTGTTTCACTTATTCTGTGACTCACCTCTCTCATCCTACCATTATCCAGTGTATATGCTCCCAAATACCTATACAAATAAGCTGCTTCATTTAATCCCCATCCAAACTCATTTTTATTGCCCCAACTTCGTGGACACTTTTACCTTCATAACCTCAAGCTGCCATACAATTATTTTCAACTTTCTCCCCTTGCAAAGGCTTTCAAACTCTTGTACTAGTTTCTGAACTTTTCAGTATCCTTACTCAGTAGTGTAATATATGTAAGCATCAGTCATTCAACACTCCATACGTGACATCTTTTTATGCTGTAACTTTGTACCCATATCATATGTCTGTTCTTTGAATTCTGGCTTTACTTTATAAAGATTTTTAATACCAAACCAGTCACTCTCCTATCTACGTTTTCCGACATTTGCGTTACCTCTTTTATAGAAAGTTTTTGTGCTTTCAGTAACTTACTATGATCCTTAAAACAGTCAGTTGTATAAGTTTTTTTTTTTATTTCCCTATGTACTTTTTTATAAGCATACCATAACAAACTCTAGAGCCACACGCCCCTTCCCTTGTTTAAACCCACACTTTTCTTTCCCCATCGCTCTTCCTGTCATCTGTCTTTCTCTTTTAATGAACATCCTCTGGTTCACTATCCATGGTTTATTAAGCAACATTATGCCTCTATAATATTTGCAGTTGCCTTTACTACTTATACCTAAAAAGGAACAGCTATTCCTCATCTACGCATACTCTACTCACTTGTAATTCGATAAAATCTTGGTGCCTTTCCATTCTTCATATCCTGTCATTGCCCTTCTTATGTAGTATCAGATAATACTTTCTTCAAGTATTATCAGAGTTGCACTAACCCCTACCACTCTTGCATCAGTCATCTCTGCCTCTCGTTTGCTCACCACATTCATTAAAATAACCATCAGAGTACCCACTCCACCGAGCCAGTACTGCATTCATTCCTGACACCTCTCTCTATTTGCATCCTTTAATCATGCTGAGGTTTAACTTACTAAGGTCAGGGTACCAAAATCTGGCCAATAGTTGATTGATACTTGTAAAGTGTGTAAGGTAGATGTGAAAAAATACTCTATAGATATTATTCCTATTGGCAGCACTAGTTGCACAAGCTTTTTCAGAACACTCTCCAGCTGATCATTTTATATAATCTTTATGTGTTGATGGTTATTTATTTCGTTTATTTATATTTTCTTCATTCTCCAGCCATTTGCTAGAAGACGCACTGAAGCTATTTCTCTCACCTAATTTCACCGTCTTAAGTATCCTTGTTTTACACCAGACACAAAACTTATCATTACTACCCTTACTTGCCTTGCAGCAGAAGCCAGGAGAACTCTCTCTCTCTCTCTCTCTCTCTCTCTCTCTCTCTCTCTCTCTCTCTCTCTGGGCTTCGCCACCATTACCTCTCTACCAAGCAATAACGACGAAGTCATAAACGACTTCTGTGTAATATCATCAAAACATTCGAGAGCTTACTTTTTTATTTTTTTTTCTGTCGTTTTATTTTTCCCCTTCGAGCTGTTCCTCGGAATTTCTCTCTCTCTCTCTCTCTCTCTCTCTCTCTCTCTCTCTCTCTCTCTCTCTCTCTCTCTCTCTCTCTCCTCTGTGCCCGAGGCTATATGAGGCCAAGATGATGTAGTGGAAGTCATTGTGGGTCCTGCCATCTGCCTCTCCTGATGAACATATTAACGCTGAAACTAACGCCGGAGATGCTGCTGCTGCTGCTGCTATTTCTGCTGCTATGCTTCTGCTGTGCTGCTGTTATATTGCTGCTCTCATGTGATGCTGTGCAAAGCTGTTGCTAATACCGCAGATGCTGTTGTTTCCCCATTTCCGTACTACAACACCCTCTTCTTGTTATGATAATTAATGTTCAGTCTCGTTCCTGTTATTCCGTGGTGCAGGTTTCTCTCTCTCTCTCTCTCTCTCTCTCTCTCTCTGATTAATCCCATTGTCTCTCTCTTCAAGCGGTTGTTGTTGTTATCGCAAAATGTTATGAGTATGAAGCCGCCGTTTGAAGTAAAGTCCCATGATCTTCGCGTAACCTCCATATCCCAGCGGCCGCCATATTACAACTCCGGCGAAAGGAATAAAAAATATTTGTCTACCCGCTGAGTTTTGTGTTTGCGGTTAACCTTGCATTCAGCATCAGACTTTTCGTACGTTCAGGCTATTAATTTTGGTGTTAGACACAACATTCTCATCCCCGAGCGATCCCTCACGTCCTTATAGAAGATGAAAGGATCGTATTACTAGTTCTTGGAGGTGGGAGAGGGGGAGGGGTGGGGAGGAGGTGGTGTTTGGCTAAAGTAGGTACAGAAGCGCTATGCGGAAATTTTTTGGTTGTGTTCTCGTTATGTTATTTTTAACTTAATTTTTTCTCATGTTAAAGTTTTATCAGTAACCACTGTTTATTTATTTTCTCATGTTAAAGTTTTATCAGTTACCACAGTTTATTTATCTTCTCATGTTAAAGTTTTATCAGTGACCACAGTTTATTTATTTCCTCAGGTTAAAGTTTTATCAGCAACCACAGTGTATTTATTTTCTCATATTAAAGTTTTATCAGTGACCACATTTTATTTAATATTGAGAATTGAAAGTCACCTCCAATTTATAAATGATTCCATTCTTGTTAATTGTGAGAGTATGATAGGTCATTCCTATAGTTATAATTATTTAATCAAAATCAGTTCATAATTGATATCTCAGTTTTTTTACGGAAACCCTTTATGAAACAGGAAGTGGAAAACCAGCAATAAAAGATAGAAAGGCCAAGAGAGAAATATTTTAAAATTAACATTGGCTACAAGAAAAACATTAATATTAATATTGTTGAAAATTACTAGAAAAATATCAATGTTAATATTGTTGAAAATTTAAAAAAATGTAAATTAAAGATTCTGTGAGAGGAATTTTCTGTAATTAACACTGGCCACAAGAAAATTATTAATATTTATATTAATATTGTTGAAAATCAATAGATAAAGAACTAAATCAAAGAGACCATCAGATTATGACACTTTTGTTGCTTTTCAAATTGGAATTCACTCTTCACAAAACTACAGTACCTTATGCAAACATATATCAGACTGCTTTTTTTTTTTTTAATAACAGCACTGAAATACGATTTAGAATACTCCCAAATATTAAAACTGAGACTTAGAGATAATAACAGACTTTGTAAATTTAATGAAGAAGGCAGCTGGAAAGGAAAGTTTGGTATAGGTAATGTTTTGGCCACTTTTTCCTTGAGCTTAGGCAAGTCCCCCTTGGCTCATCTAGCCTTGCAACACCCAGCAGGCCACCCTTTCCCAAAAGATAGAAAAGTGTTTCTCGGATTTCTTAGTTCACTGAGTGCTTCATTTCCTTAATGCCAAGGTGCTGAATTTGTATTAAGCTTTTCTGGAGCTTACAATCTTCCTATCCACAATTTTTATTTCTTCCTTTTCTTTTTGGCGAAAGACTCGTAAGCAGACAAATAAATATACATATTTATTAATGTGTATATGTTTGTGAGTCTCCAAGTGAGTATTTATCCCCAAACGGGCTTTTGTGAGTGAACGACGGAAGTCATAATTCACAGAGTAATGATCAGAACTGTCTGAAAATTTCAGATTCTCCTAGAGTCTCTCTCTCTCTCTCTCTCTCTCTCTCTCTCTCACACACCCGTTGTTGCTGTTGTTGTTTCATTAGTTGAAACAATAGAGCGATTCCCTGTCTATTGTCTTCCCTCCTGGATTGCAAAAGAATAAAGAAATCATACGTATCTTTGGCCTCTCTCTCTCTCTCTCTCTCTCTCTCTCTCTCTCTCTCTCTCTCTCTCTCTCTCTCTCTCTCTCTGTCTGACGTCTGACCCTCGGTTTTCCCCCCTTTGTCTTGTCTTGTCCCTGTTGTTGTTTCTTATGCACACACACGTGCGATATTCCTGTGCCATTTACAACTCTCTCTCTCTCTCTCTCTCTCGGTTTAATATCTACATTCCTAGTGGAATTCCTGCCGATCCTTCGCCATTCCTACATTAATTCTCTCTCTCTCTCTCTCTCTCTCTCTCTCTCTCTCTCTCTCTCTCTCTCTCTCTCTGACCAGCCCGGCGTGTGTCCATTAATTGGAACGCGGACCTTGCGCGGGGCGAGACGCTGCTATATATGCCCCTCTTCCTTTATGCTCCCTTCCCCTTACCCCTCCCCACCCACATCCCCCTTCCCCTTCTTTCAACCCTCACCCCTTTGCCAGCAGCATCTCAGTTGCCTTTGAGTCTCATTTTCGTTGAGTCGTACTCGAGGTATTCTCCTCTCTCTCTCTCTCTCTCTCTCTCTCTCTCTCTCTCTCTCTCTCTCTCTCTCTCTCTCTCAGGAGGGATGTGTTCCATGTCTTGTTTCTTGATATCATGGATTTATTCCTCGCTCTAACAATGATGACGACCCTCGCCGGTTTTCTTGGTGGCCCAAGATTTTTCTATTTTATTTATTCATTTTCTTTTTTGTTACAGCTGTATGCATGTAAGCCTCCCTTCTATATTATGCATGCAGTATGGAAGTTTGTCTGTAAGTACGAATGGTATTGGACGAATCTGTCTTTACTTATATATTTATTGTTGTGAAACTATCGTGTACGACATTTTTATAGCCCAAGATGAACATGCAAATGAATTCCGTATGCAAATATAATTTTTTTATTACTATTTATGTCTGTGCTTTTGTGAAACCATTGTGTAAGGGAATTTTATAATCAAGGATGCAGATGCATAAGAATTCCGTACGAATTGCATTTATGATTATGTTTTATTCATAAGAATTCTGTACGAATTGCAGTTATAATTATGTTTTATTAATAAGAATTATGTACGAATTGCAATTTTAATTATGTTTTATTTATAAGAATTCTGTACGAATTGCAATTATAATTAGGTTTTATCAGTAAGAATGCTGTACGAATTGCAGTTATAATTATATTATATTAATAAAAATTCTGTACGAATTGCAGTTATAATTAGGTTTTATTGATAAAAATTCTGTACGAATTGTAATTATAATTATGTTATATTAATAAGAATTCTGTACGGATTGCATTTATAATTACGTTTCATTAATAAGAATTCTGTACGAATTGTAATTATAATTAGATTTTATTAATAAGAATTCTGTACGAATTGCAATTATGATCATGTTTTATTTATAAGAATTCTGTACGAATTGCAATTATAATTATGTTTTATTAGTAAGAATGCTGTACGAATACCAATTATAATTATGTTTTATTAATAAGAATTCTGTACGAATTGCAATTATAATTAAACCTTATTAATAAGGATTCTGTACGAATCGCAATTATGATTATGTTTTATTTGTAAGAATTCTGTACGAATTGCAGTTATAATAATGTTTTATTTATAAGACTCCTGTACGAATTGCAATTATAATTATGTTTTATTAATGAGAATTCAGTACGAATTGCCGTTATAATTATGTTTTATTATCGTGTAGTTATCGTCACCAAGGCAGTTAATGAATGCGACTATTTTATGCTGGCAGTCGTATCTAAACTAAATGATTTGAATCAGAGCTATAACGTAAGTAATTCATCAGTGGTCTCACCCTGCTTGAGGAGACTTCAGAGAGAGAGAGAGAGAGAGAGAGAGAGAGAGAGAGAGAGGTAGGTAGGTTGGTACCCTAAATGAAGTCCCTTGTCCCATCTCCACAAAGAGATCAATCTCTTTCTTATCTTTATATTATAGTTCATTAAGTTATCTTCTTTATGAGATAACTATTCGCTAAAGTCTTTAGCGTCTCTTCTCTACAAAGAGATCAGAATCTGTTTCTCATCTTTATATTATAGTTCGTTAAGTTACCTTCTTTATGAGATAACTATTCGCTAAAGTCTTCAGCGTCCCTTCTCTACAAAGAGATCAGAATTTTTTTTTTTTATCTTGACATTATAGGTTCTTAAGTTATCTTTTTAATGAGATAACGATTTGCTAAAGTCTTTAGTAAAGAGTGAGATAAGTTGTGCATTCAGTATGTCCGTCAGTGGCTGCTATACACGTTTCGAGTCCTTTTTTGGAAATGGGAGGATTAAGACCAAGAAGGGGACCGGCACCCATCGAGCCCTTTTTGGGAACACGGAGGAATCAGAAGGGGAGAGCTGTTGCTGCCTCCTCCTCCTTCGTCGTCGTCGTCGTCGTGTCCTTCCGAGGAAAACATGGCGTCGTCATCTTGTTCTCCTTCGCTTTTGCTTGTCCGTCGAAAAGAGGGGGAGGAGGAAGAAGAAGAAGAAGAAAGGGAACGAATGGAACTGTAATAAAAAAAAAAAAACGAACGAAAAGGGGATGGGTAGTGGGTAGCTACATAGCAGGCTACACAGAAGCAGGCAGCTAGCAGGCAGCAGGCAGCACAGCAGGCAGCAGGCAGCAGCAGCAACAGCAACAACCCATCCAGCGACGTTTTCAGAAAACAAAAGAGTGGATTGATAAAGGAGAGAGACAGGGAAGAGAAAGGTGCTCTAATGGAGCGAATGGGTGTATAGCCATAACGCACAATGGTTGAGGGAAATCCATGATGGAGGAATCAACAATGGGAGGTAATTAAACGTGTCACCGGCGACAGATGGCCATGGCATGTACACGCGAGCAAATTAAAGAAATAGTCTATGGCTCCCGATGCAAATACAGGCACACATGCGCGCATTTTATTATTATAGAAACGCGGGCCGTGAATTTTACGTGCCGGGTTCTCATGTCTATGCTGCTGTTTGTGCGGGGGTCTGTTCGTTTCCCGTGTTTGAGCCTGTGCTTGCTTGCATACATGCCACCCACAATTCTCGGTTATGTCACCCACAGTTCTCGATCATGCCACCCACAATTCTCGATCATGTCACCCACAGTGCTCGATCATGCCACCCACAATTCTCGATCATATCACCCACAATTCTCGATCATGTCACCCACAATTCTCGATCATGCCACCCACAATTCTCCAACACCCACCCACAATTCTCGATCATGCCACCCACAATTCTCGATCATGCCACCCACAGTTCTCGATCATGCCACCCACAATTCTCGATCTAGAAATTTCGAGAGAATTCTCTGCGATGCTTTTGCAGACGATAAGTTATGTTTCTGTATTCTATTCTTTTTTTTTTATATTTCGCCCAAAGTTCTATTTGTTAAATTTCAAGTACACTTTTCGATGCATAAATGTATCATTCAAGTAGCTATGCTGTAGCCATTATATACTTGAATTATCACCATATATTCACTTATTTGAATGTGAAATAGCCTAAACATAAGGAAAAACAATTCTAAGAAGTTAAAATATAACAATTAGTTCTGCCTTTACTGTATCATGTATTCCATTATTCTTCTTTCATTAAGGTTTGTTTAATTACAGCATTGCTCCATAATGTAACTAAATGAATTTTACAATACATAACTTAATAATTTTTGCGTCAACCATATCGCTGAGGTACCCTCTGTAGCTGGGGGCATCAGCAATGCCATGTTTGATCTTTCATTTCAGTTATAATTGCAGATATTTTTATTTAGAAAAATACTGGCCATAAAACATATTCTGTATGCTTTCCATATTAAGAATCATCTGTAGTAAAAATAACTGCCCTAAAATGGAAGACTGCAGTATCTGCAAAAATACAAAACTGAGAAAAATGGTAGATACTCCCTAGCCTTACTACTGATTTTGCAGATACTGCAAATGGGACCCCCTAAATACTCGTGGAAAGCATTGAAGAATCATTCTGAAACTGCAGTAACTTGTGTATTAGTGTTTCACGAGCCCAATTGGTGGCTTATCTCAATTTCGAAAATTTTGCAGATACTGCAGTTTTCCATTTTAGGGCAGATATGTATTGTGGTCAAGGGGTTACCAGCCTGGTCTCACTATAACCCGAGATCGATCCCGGGGTGGGACGGTTCTTGAGAAATCCGATATGCCCGTGTCGTTTAAAGAAATAAAATTAAAGTGACTAGTAGTATTTTTTTTTTTATAACCGAGGAGGCATTTGACAACCATCCCCAGACCAATGTTATTCTTCTTGAATATTTGAAACTAATTAAAACTTCATGAATGAAGCGAATGTAAATTTTTGATGTTGATGGAACCTTATCGTGTGAATTTACAATACCGGTGACCAGAAAGAGTAAATGGAACGAATATTGAACAATTTTTCATTATTTCTGAGAAGCTTGCTTGGAGAGAAAAAGAAGAAGTATAGAGTGATTCAAAGTCTTGATAAGAAGATAGTATCTGCAACGATGCTGTTAACTTCAATAGAAATTGCATAAGAGAGAAATATGCCCAAATAGCATCATATATATATATATATATATATATATATATATATATATATATATATATATATATATATATATATATATATATACATATATATATGCAGATTAAAACTATACACATAATGGTTATTGAATAGTTATGGGAAAATGTAATAACTTTGTCTTAGGTCAGCCTATTAAAAATTCTAGGTGTTCATTAGCACTTATCAGAAGAAAAAAAAATTTAATATGGAATATTTGAATCCTCGCAAATAATACGGCAACTCTTACATTGGTTTCCCAGGGGGAAATTGAAAACAGACCCTCACTGAGATATGAACATCAGAATTCAGCCATTTCATATTTTCTTTGAAATACCTTCGCCAGTCCTTGGGACGACTGGGGTAATGATGATGACGACGAAGCTGTCGTTAAAAGAAGTTCCTTGTTCTTCTCGTTCTAACAACGGCGAAAGCTGGTCCGTTTACAAGTAATTGCCCAAAGAAGACAAATATAAAATTTATCTTAATAAGCGTGGCCCTAGGTCTGTAGTCCTCTCCCAGAGGAGTCGCGAAACCGCTAAAGGATCCGACTTGCCGTCGCTCATTTGTCAATTTCAGGAGCAGCAGTAACAACAGGAACGTGGCCTAATCACGAAGAAGATGAAGAAGAAGAAGAAAGGCTACAATGGCATTGGCTAGAGGGAAGAAGGGCTTTTAAAAGAAGAAGAAGAAGAAGAAGAAGTCTGGTCTCTGCAGAATCAACAACACAGCAGCTCTAGTAAGTACAGGATGTGGAGGACGTGGTTATAACGTAATTATAACTTTAACAGGTACTACCCAAAGCACTCAATGCGAAGTGTGTGGTTTGGGAAGCGAACCCGGCTTCCTCGGCGGCAGGCACAGATAAATAAATTCCGCCCGGCAGGACTTTTGCTTACTCGAGGTGCAAAACCAAGACACCCATTTGCTGTACCTCATCTGATGCTTGCTCCTCCCTTTGTCATTTTGGAGGGACTCGGCTCTGCAGCAGTAGCAGCAGCAACAGCAGCGCTTCCTAGTGCTGTGCTGTTCCCTCTTGTTGCTGTTGTTGTTGTTGCTATTTGCAGTGCTGTTGTGAGTGTTGTTTCCAGCGCTCAGTCTAAAACCTCCCGATGTCATTTTGGGGGACTCGGCTCTGCAGCAGCTGTAGCACCAGCAGCGCTTCCTAGTGCTGTTCCCTCCTGTAGTGCTGTTGCTGTTGTTGTTGCTATTTGCAGTGCTGTTGTGAGTGTTGTTTCCAGCGCTCGGTCTAAAACCTCCCGATGTCATTTTGGGGGATTCGGCTCTGCAGCAGCTGCAGCACCAGCAGCGCTTCCTAGTGCTGTTCCCTGCTGTAATGCTGTTGTTGTTGCTGCTGCTGCTGCTGCTGTTTCCAATGCTGTTGTGATTGTTGTTTCCAGCGCTCGGTCTTTGTCATTTGGGGGACTCAGCTCTGCATCGGCAGCAGCAGCGCTTCATAGTGCTGTTCCCTCCTGTAGTGCCGTTGTTGTTGTTGTTGTTGTTCCCACTGCTGTTGTGATTGCTGTTTCCAGCGCTCGGTCTAAAACCTCCCCTTGCCATTTGGGGGACTTGACTCTGCAGCAGCAGAGCTTCCTAGTGCTGTTCGCTCCTGTAGTGCTGTTGTTGTTGTTGTTGGTGCTGTTTGCAGTGCTGTTGTGATTGCTGTTTCCAGCGCTCGGTCTAAAACCTCCCTTTGTCATTTAAAGGACATGGCTCTGCAGCAGCAGCGCCTCCTAGTGCTGTTCCCTCCTGTAATTCTGTTGCTGTTGTTGTTGTTGTTTTCAGTGCTGTTGTGATTGTTGTTTCCAGCGCTCGGTCTAAAACCTCCCTTTGTCGTTTTGGGGAAATTGGCTCTGCAGCAGTAGCAGCAGCAGAGCTTCCTAGTGCTGTTCTCTTCTGTAATGCTGTTATTGTTGTTGTTGTTGTTGCTGCTGTTTGCGGTGCTGTTGTGACTGCTGTTTCCAGCGCTCGGTCTAAGACGATGCCTCCGCCCGGTCATTTCCCCTCGTCTATTGAGATTAGACGCTGATGGCTCCATTGACGATTTCGTGTGTCATTCGAGTCTCTTTTTCTGTTTCCTTCTGTGTCCTCGGATTGTATGTTGCATAAAACCTACATCTTAACAGCTCTATTGAATATCTTCATAGGAAAGCAATCAAACAATACCTTATCCACTTTCCGACAAATGGCAAATAGAAATGTAAACATAATGAAGCACACACATCCATTCATTTACAAGATTGGCGCTGCAGCCTGAACTGACGCAAGAAATTATTTTTACAGCAACGGCTGTTCTGAATTTTAGCCCAATATTCATCTGCATGTTGATCTCGAACGAACTGCATCTTTTGCAGAAGTGCATTGTCTGATGCCGAGAAGAAGTGAATGGAAAGAATATTGAATAATTTTTGCTTATTCCTGAGAAGCTTGCCCGAAGAGAACAAGAAGTGTAGACTGATTCTAGATCTTGATAAGAAGGTAGTATTGCAAGCAATGCCATTAACTTTAATAGAAATGTGTGTGTATGTATATGTATATATATATATATATATATATATATATATATATATATATATATATATATATATATATATATATATATACATATTTTCCTTTTTTCCTATAGCTCAATTTTATCAGCCCCCTTCCATTTCAGAATCCCCACCCTCCTCTACTCGCCCCTCGCCCTTTCATCTCTGCTGTTGCTGCTGTTTCTGCTGTTCCTGCTTCCCGCCCCAGGTCTCTGCCGCCCTGCTGATTAATGATGTGCCACCCCTAGTAGAACGCCGCCCCCCTCCCCACCCCCGTATACCCTCGTATCATCTAGGGAAAGGGGGGGGGAGGGGGTCCTTTCTCTAGAAGGCTATCCAAACCTTCCGTTATTTTTGGCTGTTTAATGATTTTATGTCGAGTGACTTTTTTTTTATATAAGAATTTAGGCAAAAAAGTTTTATATAAGAGCTTAGGTAAGAAAGTTGTATATAAGAACTTAGGTATAAGATATTTTATGTAAGAACTGAGGTAAAAAAAATTTATATAAGGACTTAGGTAAGAAAATTTTATATAAGAACTTGGGTAAAAAATATTTTATGTAAGAACTTAGGTAAAAAAAATTATACTAGAACTCGGGTAAAATAATTTTATATGAGAACTTGGGTAAAAGAAATTTTATTTAAGAAAGGTAAAAATATTTCATATAGAAACTTAGGTAGAAAAAATTTTATGAAGAACTTAGGCAAAAAATTTTATATAAGAAGTTAGGTAAAAAAAATGTAATATAACAGCTTAGGTAAAAGATTTATATAAGAACTTAGGTAAAAAATATTGTATCTTAGGTAAAAAAATTTATATAAGAACTTAGGTAAAAAAAATATAGAAGAACGTAGGTAAAAAGAATTATGTAAGAACTTGGTTAAAAAATGTCATATAAGAATTTATATAGGTAAAAGAAATTTTATATAAGAACTCACGTCAAAGTTTGTATAAGAACTTAGGTGAAAAAATTTTATACAAGAACCTAGGCAAAAATATTTTATTTAAGAATTTCGGTAAAAAATTTTATTTATGAACTTAGGTAAAAGAAAATTTTATGAAATTAGGTAAAAAAATTATATAAGGATTTAGTAAAAAAAAATTTATATAAGAAATTAGGTTAAAAAATTATATAAGAACTTAGGTAAAATAATTTTATATAAGAAATTGGGTAAAAAAATGTTATATAAGAATTTAGGTAAAAGAAATTTTATGTAAGATCTCAAGCAAAAGAAATTTTATATAAGAACTAGGTAAAAAAATTTTATACAAGAACTTAGGCAAAAATATTTTATGTAAGAACTTAGGTAAAAAAATTTATATAAGAAATTGGATTAAAAGAATTATATAAGAACTAAGGTAACAAAATTTTATTTAAGAACTTAGGTAAAAGAAAAATTAAGTTGATTGCCCACCTTAAAAGCATTTGTGCCTCCCTGTATTCTTACAAGGAGAGAGAAAGAGAGAGAGAGAGAGAGAGAGAGAGAGAGAGAGAGAGAGAGAGAGAGAGAGAGAGAGAGGAAATCAGGTTTTTATGAAGTAACCTAGAGTCATTTACTTGGCTAATACCCTGGGAAATGGCGCTAGACACCAAAATCGTAGGCCCAACAAGACCTTTGCCACGCAGGCCCTCTCTCTCTCTCTCTCTCTCTCTCTCTCTCTCTCTCTCTCTCTCTCTCACACACACACTTACGGCATCCTGTAGGAGTTTTTTATTATTTTTTTCTTTTCTTATGATAAATTTGCTGAGAGAGAAATTGTAGAGGGTAGGGGCCGAATATGACGCCTGGGGAGGGTGGGTTGGTTGGTGGTGGATAAAGGTTGGCCTGGGGTTTAAGGGAGGAGATTTGGGGGTCGCAGGGGGGCGTAGGATCTTCTTTGCCTTTTGTCACCCCCCCCCCAACCCCGCGATGCCTGATGAAAAAAATAAAAAAGTTTCCTGTAACATCTTTTTCTTTCTCAGCGTCCTTTGGACAGGCAGCATAGCAGCAGCCTGGGTCTTTGGGACTGTTGGCGAACAAAGTAACACACAACCCAGTCATCCATCTGAGGGATCCAATGAAGGTAAATGTGGGGGGCGGGAGAGAGAGAGAGAGAGAGAGAGAGAGAGAGAGAGAGAGAGAGAGATGGATAGGGGGAAGAATATGGACGGAAATAAAAAATAGTTGTAGCAGACGGAGGAGAAACAAGGAAGGTATATGTAGTAGGCGGGGAAGGAGAGACAGACAGACAGACAGACGAGAGAGAGAGAGAGAGAGAGAGAGAGAGAGAGAGAGAGAGAGAGATGGGTAGGGAGAAGAATATGAACCGAAATAAGAAATAGCTGGAACAGACGGAGGAGAAGCAAGGTAGGTAAATGTAGGGGAGAGAGAGAGAGAGAGAGAGGGATAGGGAGAAGAATATGGACCGAAATAAAAGATAGCTGGAGCAGACGCAGGAGAAACGAGGTAGGTAAATGTAGGGGGCGAGAGAGAGAGAGAGAGAGAGAGAGAGAGAGAGAGAGAGAGAGAGAGAGAGAGAGAGAGAGAGAGAGAGAAAGAAGAATATGGACGGAATTAAAAAATACTTGAAGCAGACGGAGGAGAAACAAGGAAGGTACATGTAGGGGGCGGGGATGAGAGAGAGAGAGAGAGAGAGAGAGAGAGAGAGAGAGAGAGAGATGGATAGGGAGAGGAATATGGACCGAAACAAAAATAGCAGGGGCAGACGGAGGAGAAAAAGGTAGGTAAATGTAGGAGAGAGAGAGAGAGAGAGAGAGAGAGAGAGAGAGAGAGAGAGAGAGAGAGAGAGAGAGGTGTATAGTGAGAAGAATATGGACTGAAATAAAAAATAGCTGGAGCAGACGGAGGAAAAACAAGGTAGGTAAATGTAGGAGGCGGGGAGGGAGAGAGAGAGACAGACAGACAGACAGACAGAGAGAGAAAAGAATATGGACCCCAAAAAAAAGAGAGCTGGAGCAGACGTAGGAGAAACAAGGGAGAAATGAAGGTATAGCTAACTGGAAGAATTTCAAGAACAAATATATATTTGCTTCCACTTATTAAAGCAATAGATGATAATGGTAATCACTATCACTGAAGTATCATGGAAATTGGTGGTGAATTTGAATGATAATTTCCAAACATCTACCCCGAAAATTAGTATTGCGTTCAAAATTCTATTCTTTTTAGTAATACACAAGGCAATTCTATGCATGTTGCACACATAGTTGGTTAGTACATATAAATTCCCAGTAGCAGGGTAGTGCCGTCAGTGTCCTCGCGGGGTGCACTGCAGGCATTACTAAAGGTTCTTTGCGGCGTCCCTTCGGCCCCTAGCTGCAACCCCTTTCATTCCTTTAACTGTCCCTTCATTCACATTACCTTTCTTCCATCTTACTATCCACCCTCTCCTAACAATTGTTCCATAGTGCAACTGCGAGGTTCTCCTCCTGTTACACCCTTCAAACCTACCTACTCTCAATTTCCTTTCCAGCGCTGAATGACCTCATAGGTCCCAGCGCTTGGCCCTTGGCCTAAGCTCTATATTCCATTCCAGTGGATATAAATTGTTCTCCCGATTTAAAGACTATTTGATGTCAATGCTATTTACTTATGTGGCTTAATTATTTGTGAATTTCTAAGCAACTGAAGCCAAATATTTATCAGGAGTGATTAAAAATGTTCTCATTTCGATTATCATAATTATCATAACATCTAATAATTTATGTGGTTATTTGAGTAATTTTTTGCAATGGGCATTATTTGCCATCTAAACTGCCCACATCAGCACCGGCTACTGCCGATTCTGTTATGCGTGATTCATAATTAATATACTAATAATTGTGATAACTTTCAGTAAGGCCAATATTATATCAGTCAAAATCTGCCCTTATTGAATGAAGTGATATGCCACTCATCTCTGCTCAGTTTGAAATCACAACTAATAAAAATTAAGAAAGTCGATCTTAGCTTACTTATTTTCTATTGGAAAGTTAAAATCAGCAGTGGTGCCATGTAGGAATATCAGAAATGTGGTTTTTAACTTTCTTATTTTTTATTTGAAAGTTAAAATCGACAGCGATGTCGTGTAAGAATGTTAGAAATGTGATTATAACTTTGTTGTTTTCTATTATAAAGTTAAAATCGACAGTGGCACCGTGTAAGAATGTCAGAAATATGATTTTAACCTTCTTATTTTCTATTAGAAAGTTAAAATCAACAGTGGTGCCATGTATGATATTTAGATACGATTTAACTTATTTAGCTAGAAAGTTAAACATAGTGGTGCAAGGGCAATATTTAGAGTTTGGCTGATTTAACTTTCTTATTTTCTATTAGAAAGTTAAAATCGACAGTGGTGCCATGTAAGAATATCAGAAATATGATTTTAACTTTCTTATTTTCTATCGGAAAGTTAAAATCAGCAGTGGTAAGAATATTAGAAATATGATTTTAACTTTATTACTTTTTTATCAGAAAATTAAAATCGACTGTGGTACCATGTAAGAGTATTACAAATATCATTTTAACTTTATTCCTTTTCTATTGGAAAGTTAAAATTGACGCTGTTGCCATGTAAGAATATCAGAAATATGATTTTAACTTTCTTATTTTCTATTAGAAAGTTAAAATCGACTGTGGTACCATGTAAAAATATTAGAAATATGATTTTAACTTCATTACTTTTTTATCAGAAAGTTAAAATCGACTGTGGTACCATGTAAGAATATCAGAAATATGATTTAACTTTCTTATTTTCTATTAGATAGCAAAAATCACCAGTGCCACTCAAGAAAGCATTCATTGTTTTTCAAACACACCATCTTTCGCTAAGCTTTCTAATAAAGTTAATTGCCATAGCTTATGGGACGGAGGAACCCAAGGTCAATCAGGGTATTACGATTAGATCAGACGCTATTTGTGAATCGAGGTCATTATTACAGTCTTTTTCATTGACCGTTATTGGTAGTCTGTGGCGCTGACGAAGCTTTGATAAATGGTTGTTATTGATGTTAATGTTATTGATGTTGTCATTATTGTGATTGATGGTTATGTTGTGATTTTGTTGTAATTTTTCTGGATCGTTTTTCTTCTCGTTCATGAATCTGTTGGTGTTTTTGATGATTTTATCGTTATTATCGATATTAATATTGATGTTGTTGTTGATGTTCTTACTACTACTACTACTACTACTACTACTACTACTACTACTACTACTACTACTACTACTACTACTACCACTGCTGCTGCTGCTGCTGCTACTGCTACTACTACTACCATCACTGCCGCTACTACTACTACTGCTGCTACTACTACTAGTTATCGTGTTATTTTATACTCAGACCTGACATAGTTAAACTAATATACAGTATTTACACGATTCACACCTATAGCAGAACTATTTTAGTTAAAATGTAAAGACGACGAACATTGACTCCTTTTTAAGTCACGTGAATACACGTTATCTATTTTAGCTTTCCTTTAAAATCAAGTGACCCCGTAACGTAAACGTATTAACAGGTAACAAAAGAAGAACCCCGTAGGGGGTTAGTGCCGTCAGTGTACCTCACGGGGTGCACTTTGGGCATTACGAAAGGTTCTTTGCGGCGTCCCTTCGGCCCCTAGCTGCAGCACTTTTAATTCCTTTTACTGTACTTCCATTCATATTATCTCTCTTCAATCTTGTTATCCACCCTCTCCGAACAATTGATTCATAGTGCAACTAAGAGGTTTTCCTCCTGTTACACCTTTCAAACCTACCTACTCTCAGTTTTCTTTCCAGCCCTGAGTGACCTCTTAGGTTCCAGTGCTTGGCGTTTAGCCTAAACTCTATGTTCTTTTCCTTTCCAGCAAAAGAAGAAATGACAGGAAATTCACTGAAGGCAAGATAAAGAAAAGAGAGCAAACGACAGGAAGTCATAACAATAGACTTTTCCTCTCTAAGAATTTTTTTTTCATTTAAAAGAACTGAAAATAATTACTGAACAAGGAAGTAATTATCAACACAAACATAACCAGAAGTGAAAGTTAATGATGTAATTAGGCTATTTATTAAGATAATCACTCATATTAAAGTAACGAGCAGCATAGCTGAAAATATCAAATCTTGAAGTACATCGGAAAGAAATTTAAGAAGTAAGAAA
>NC_089757.1:34695764-34705764 GCF_040412425.1 Macrobrachium rosenbergii | reverse complement strand
CGTTTTGCACTGTTTCATGGTAAAGTTAGATTTGACTAAGGAATAAAAGTAATGAGGTGAAGATTTATAGAGTTTCATATATACCTGTTTGTTGATACAACTGTATAATGCATCACCCAAATCTATAATCGCATGAAAGCAGAAGGACGGGATATAGTTGATCATGTACTATGGTCCCTTTTTTACAAATTTATTCAAATAACCACTTAAATAAGAATTTACTTGAGCTGTACTATGTAAGGAGTCCTTCTCTCTCTCTCTCTCTCTCTCTCTCTCTCTCTCTCTTACCCAATCTTTTTAGGATAATATGCTCTCCTATTGTATGTGTAAGCTCTCTCTCTCTCTCTCTCTCTCTCTCTCTCTCTCTCTCTCTCTCTCTCTTCCTCTCCCTCTCTCTCTCAGTTCCCTTCCCTTTCTTAATCCTTCTAGGAGAATATGCTCTCCCATTGTATGTGTAATTCTCTCTCTCTCTCTCTCTCTCTCTCTCTCTCTCTCTCTCTCTCTCTCTCTCTTCTCTCTTCCTTTCTTACTCAATCCTTCTAGAAGAATTTACTCTCCCATTGCATGTGTCATCTCTCTCTCTCTCTCTTACCCAATCCTTCTAGGAGAACATACTCTCCCACTGTGTGTGTCCTCTCTCTCTCTCTCTCTCCCTCTCCCTCTCTCTCTCTCTCTCTCTCTCTCTCTCTCTCTCTCTCTCTCTCTCTCTCTCTCCCCCAAGCAATACCTGAGACCCCCACAGGACGCCCTGACAGATGAAGATATCCACCTACTCGTAGGTCAGGATATTAAAGAGAGAAAAAGAGACGCTGGAAGTAAAGTGTTCGTCTTGTCAAGGAATGGAGGATGGGAATTGATGGGGGCTGGGGAACAAGGAGAAGATAAAGGGAAGTAAATGATGCTGGCTGAGATCATGCTATTCCCACATTCGTCTTTACACGGTAGATTAATATTAATATGGGCGACATTTTTTCTTTTCTCTCTTTTTCGTTTTTGGGAAAAAAAGGAAGAGGAGAATTGTATATGAATCTCTCTCTCTCTCTCTCTCTCTCTCTCTCTCTCTCTCTCTCTCTCTCTCTCTCTCTCTCTCTCTCTCGTTTGGGGAAAAAACGGGAGAATTATTAGAAAAAGGAGTAGAATCTCTCTCTCTCTCTCTCTCTCTCTCTCTCTCTCTCTCTCTCTCTCTCTCTCTCTCTTAGGAACGAAAGAGGAAGAATTGCAATAAAAGGAGAAAAATTTTGTGTGAGTCTTCTCTCTCTCTCTCTCTCTCTCTCTCTCTCTCTCTCTCTCTCTCTCTCTCTCTCTCTCTTAGGAAAGAAAGAGAAGAATTGTAAAAAAAGGAGACAAATTTTGTGTGAGTCTTCTCTCTCTCTCTCTCTCTCTCTCTCTCTCTCTCTCTCTCTCTCTCTCTCTCTCTCTCTCTCTCTCTCTCCAGGAAAGAAAAAGGAAGAATTGTAAAAAAGGAGAAAAATTTCATGAAGATTTCAGTCTTTATAAAGATTTCTGTCTTTTTTTTAAAGATTTCAGTCTTTACAGATGAGTAGAAAGTATTTATCATCGCCAGACAAGAAATTTTTAGCCATCCCAACGAAGGTTTCAGTCTTTATAAAGATTTCAGTCTTTATAAATATTTCAGTCTTTTTAAAGATTTCAGTCTATAAAGAATACTGTTTTTTTTAAAGATTTCAGTCTTTACAAAGATTTCAGTCTTTATTAAGATTTCAGTCTTTATAAAGATTTCAGTCTTTATAAAGAGTTTAGCCTTTATAAAGATTTCAAACTTTATAAAGATTTCAGTCCTTATAAAGATTTCAGTCTTCATAAAGATTTCAGTCTTTATAAAGATTTCAATCTTTATAAAGATTTCGGTCTTTATAAAGATTTCGTTCTTTATAAAGATTCCAGTCTCTATAAAGATTTCTCAGTCTTTATAAAGATTTCAGTCTTTTTTAAATATTTCAGTCTTCCTAATAACCTTCACAGCTCTTAAGTCCCAGTAGGTACAAGACCTTACTTACTGCCTCTGTCATGGATTAATTACGGCGATTCCGTCCGAAGAACATCATCATTGTCAGTTTGCAAAGAAAAGGGGAATGAATAACAATGATAATAAGAAGGAATAAGTCTGTGACCTGGAGAGTAACACCTTCTACCCCCCAAAATCCACCCCCCCTCCCCTCTCCCAAAGTCCATTTCTCCGTTCCGCAAATAATAAGTCATCAGGAGTCTGTCATCGACCGGCGGACTTCGGCTAAAGAAGATATTCCCGGGGTCGTCTTGGATCGCCCCTTAAAAAAAAAAGAAAAAAAGAATAAAAAAAGAAAACAGTACCTCACGTGAACAAAGAACCGTGAAAAATATAACCCGAAAGGCTCCTCTTTTCTTTTCTGAACTGACTGCGCACAAGGAGAGAGAGAGAGAGAGAGAGAGAGAGAGAGAGAGAGACTCTTTCTATCTTTCTTTCTCTCTGTCTCTCTCGTATGTCGCGGCAGTTATCGTGGTTCTGGCACGACCACACACCACAAGCAGGAGAAAAATGTTGTCGTCACTACTCCCCTCTGTGAGTTCCATCATTCCCGCCCACCGCCGACGAAACCCCACCTCAGACGCAACGCAAACAACCGCCCCATGGATTATTCATAAGACCTCCGATGCTCCTCCTCCTCCTCCTCCTCCTCCTCCTCCTCCTCCTCCTCTTCTTCTTCTTCTTCATCACCTCTCATTCTTCCTCATCGTATTATTTATTGGATTTTCGGTTTTTCCTGCAGATAGTTATGATGGAAATTTTGTTTACTTTTCCCCTCCTCCTCCTGCTCGTCCCCCTTCACTTCCTCCTCCTCCTCCTCTTCCTCCTCCTTCACCTCCTCCTCCTCCTCCTCTTCTCTTCTTCTTCTTCATCATCTCTCATTCTTCCTCACCTTATTATTTATTGGATTTTCGGTTTTTCCTGCAGATATTTATGATGGAAATTTTGTTTACTTTCCTCCTCCTCCTCCTCCTCCTCCTCCTCTTCTTCTTCTTCTTCGTCGCCTCTCATTCTTCCTCATCTTATTATTTATTGAATTTTCGGTTTTTCTTGCAGATAGTTACGATGGAAATTTTGTTTACTTTTCTCCTCCTCCTCCTCCTCCTCCTCCTCTTTTTTTTTTTTTCTTCTTCTTCTTCTTCTTCTTCTTCTTCTTCTTCTTCTTCTTCTTCTTCTTCTTCTTCTTCTTCTCTCATTCTTCCTCATCTTATTTTTTATTGGATTTTCGGTTTTTACTGCAGATATTTATGATGGAAATTTTGTTTACTTTTCTCCTCCTCCTCCTCCTCCTCCTCCTCCTCCTCCTCCTCCTCCTCCTCTTCTTCTTCTTCTTCTTCTTATTCATCACCTCTCGTTCTTCCTCATCTTATTATTTATTGGATTTTCGGTTTTTCCTGCAGATAGTTTTGATGGAAATTTTGTTTACTTTTCTCGTCGTCGTCGTCGTCCTCCTCCTCCTCCTCCTCCTCCTCCTCCTCCTCCTCCTCCTCCTCCTCCTCCTCCTCCTCCTCCTCCTCCTTCTCCTCTTCTTCTTCTTCATCACCTCTTGTTCTTCCTCATCTTATTATTTATTGGATTTTCGGTTTTTTCTGCAGATAGTTTTGATGGAAATTTTGTTTACTTTTCTCGTCCTCCTCCTCCTCCTCCTCCTCCTCCTCCTCTTCTTCTTCTTCATCACCTCTTGTTCTTCCTCATCTTATTATTTATTGGATTTTCGGTTTTTCCTGCAGATATTTATCATGGAAATTTTGTTTACTTTTCTCTTCCTCCTCTTCTTCTTCTTCTTCCTCACCTTTATGTTTATTCGATTTTTGGTTTTTTCTGCAGATAGTCATGGTATTTTTTTTATCACTTTTTCTCCTCCACCTCCTCCATCTCCTCCCCCTTCTTCTTCTTCTTCTTCTTCTTCTTCTTCTTCTTCTTCTTCTTCTTCTTCTTCTTCTTCTTCTTCTTCTTCTTCTTCTTCTTCTTCTTCCTTTTATTTATTGAATTTTTGGTTTTTCCTGCAGATAGTTATGATGGAATTTTTTTTTTTATTTATTTTACCCGAACATGATTGGAAAAAATAACCCTTTTTTGTATTTACAGCGTTCTGTATTAAGCGCTTGTCAGAATAAAGGTAAAAGGCTTAGGAGATGAAGTAATTATCCAAAGGGACAATATATAAACATAGGAATGTCCTCGTCATCAGTCTGAGTCACAGAAATATCAGCATGATATACTTTCAGCAATCTACCATTGTTTTTCTTCATCTAGGACTTCTAAAACTAAAACGCAATTGATTTCTGGAGTCGACTAATTTCGCGAAGGCTTCTCGCTATTCTAAATGGTTTCCGTGAGGTGATTTTGCCAAAAAAAAACTTATTCCCCTTATGGGGGTAGTGCCGTCAGTGCACCTCGTGCAGTGCACTGTAGGCATTACTTAAGGCTCTTTGCAGCGTCCCTTCGGCCCCTATAGCTGCAACCCCTTTCGCTTCTTTTACTGTACCTTCTTTCATTTTCTCTTCCATCTTACTTTCCACCCTCTCCTAACAATTGATTCATAGTGCAACTGCGAGGTTTTCCCCCGGTTACACCTATCAAACCTTTTACTGTCAATTTCCGTTACAGCACTGAATGACCTAAACTCTATATTCAATTAAAAAAACTGTTCTGGATTTTTTTCTTTGCTAATATTATGATTGACATTCATTGAACCATTGTAGTATAATCTAGGATTTTTTTTTCATTTCTCTTAGAGTTAATTTGTGTAATTCAATGCTGCGAGCTAACAGTAACCCGTGGTATTTCTTTGCGTGATTTTCAGTGGCGTAGTTATATATATATATATATATATATATATATATATATATATATATATATATATATATATATATATATATATATATACATATACATATATACATACATACATACAGTACATATATATATATATATATATATATATATATATATATATATATATATATATATATATATATATTTGTATGCATGCATGTATTTATGTATGTAGGTGTGTGTGTTTTTTTATTTATTTATATAATTTTTACTGGGAATGCATGAGAGATAGGTAACGATACCTTCGGTTTCCATACTCATACTACTTCCAATATTTGCATATTCCCCAGCAATATATCGATGTGTTTGTAGAAACCAGCGTGTTTATTCAAGTTAAAAGGACGCTTATCATTTGTACGTGGAAAAATAACCGTAAAGTTTTATGCATGAACTCCCACCTTGAATAGTTCACACATTTTTCAGCCTGATCATTCTTCCATAGTTTTGGGGTTCAGTAGAGAATCCCCAGATATATGTAACGTTTTCAGTCTAGCCATTTTTCCTTATAGTGGTACAGGTCTGCTGAAAAAAAGTAAGAGGAATGTGTATTCCTTTTATAAAAGCACCGGTTGTGGTAAACTTTCCAGCCCAAGGTAAAAAAAAAAAAAAAAAAAAGGATATGGCGCTATGATGAATTTTCAATAGGTAAACAGTTTTCAAAATTTCTGTTT
This sequence comes from Macrobrachium rosenbergii, assembly GCF_040412425.1. Lineage (NCBI taxonomy): Eukaryota > Metazoa > Arthropoda > Malacostraca > Decapoda > Palaemonidae > Macrobrachium > Macrobrachium rosenbergii. Next base: position 34,700,229 of record NC_089757.1, on the reverse strand, counting down.
GCAACAACTTTTTTTGGGTGTGTTTTAATAATTGCGATGGATATATGACACTAAGAACATTAATTAAATATGTTGTCACACATGCTTTTTGGAAATTGCTATTTGCATGATACGAGTGTCACTGGAAATTCAAGGTGGGAGCAGTGGTAGGTATGAAACCTGTGTTTTCCATAAAGTTCCTCATATTTCTATTTAAATGATTTCCTGTGTCATATACATATTTGTATGATGCAGAATTACAATTTGGTACTTTACAATTATTAATCAGAGGTTTATTTTAATTTCATGATTAACTTTCAAAGCTCTCCAACTAGAAGCGCCACCTCCTGCGTCAGAAACTGGACATGTAAGTGCTCTCGCGGTGTTGACCTAGCCTGTATCTGGAAAGAGTCTTTTTCCAGGAGGGTTCATAGTTCTCCTGAGGTGACCCTGATCAGTGCCCATTTACCTGGCGAAGGTACTTGTGGTAGTGACACAGGCATCTGACCCTCACTTGGTCTCTTTCAACGGTGCAATCTGGCAAAGACTACAGATTGGCAGGTTTCCTATGTGCCTCATCTTGCTGACTACCTCAGCAGTTGCAGTTCTGTCTTGAAAGGAGCATCCAAAGTCTTCCAGTACACTGGTCAGAGAATGGATATCCTGGAAGAGTAAGACCTCCATTCTCATTGTTTGGATATGGTGACGCATATCAACTGTCCTCCAAATTAACTCATGCTATTTTCTTGATGGGCCCAAGGCCAAGAGAAACAAGGTCTACCCAATTGGGTGGAGTCGCCTCCCACCTGGGGTAACTACGTAGGGGATGACGTACCTTAGAGGTACCTGCTCATTACAGCAATTCACCTGCTGACGCAATAAGGAGGTGGACAAAGCTCCGCCTACGTGGGGGATTTTGGGGGAAGTGAGCAGACCTTCTCTTTCTCTTGGCCTTGGTGGGCCTATGTTGTCTCAGATAGTTGTAGAATTCGGTTTTACATCTGCTTCTGCTCATGTACTTTTCCCTGAGGCTATCTTATTCAGTTGTCAAAAATTCAAATCAGTGATAATTGCCATACTCCCACTCACCAATCTGTAATTCAGGGAAATCTTCTTGTTATTATGTTTATTCATCGTCATTATTTTTTATTAAAAATTCTGCATTTTTCGCCAGGATCGTAATTTGTACAGTTGCTCACCAGTAGGGGGACGCCTTATGTTTATTGCCTTTGTAGTTTTTCGACGAATAGTTTTCTCAAGCACCTCAGTATAGCCTAATTTTATCTTTGGGGTCTACTTTGAAATAGGTTTCATAAGAAACTGTAAGTTGTTTTCTCACAAATTTGTGAAATATCACAGTTTTTTTTCTGTGATTCCGCCTTCGATACCAGGTCATTCAATCGATCAGTTAACATTTTCCTTGCATGAAGACATCGTATTGACATAAAGGATCACTTGAGTAAATTCATCGCTAGGAAGACAAACATATGAGATTAAGTAATTTGTACCTTGAAATAACTCATGTGCAAAACACACATATCAGTCGCGCTTGAGGAGTTTATCAACAGCCCATAGTGCTGATGGCTCTATCGATATGACCTATTACCGGCTATTTCCTTTAATGTCCTCGGGACAGCCATGTAAATATCACTTATGGCAAACGACAGCGTTATGTCAGGTCTTAAAGCATGCAAGATAAAGCTAAGATGTCACGGATCGTTACCTGGTAATGTCGAGAGACTGTCACTTAAGAATGGACCCCCTCTTCTACATTTGCAAGTTCCTTTCCCGAAATATTACAAGCGCGGATCCACTTTCGTGACAGTTCTTTGTTTTTGCGGTGTCGTGGTTACGATACCAAACTATTATTGAACTGAAAAATCAGTTGCTGGAATTCTCTCTCTCTCTCTCTCTCTCTCTCTCTCTCTCTCTCTCTCTCTCTCTCTCTCTCTCATATTGTAATGTCATTGTTATGATGCCAAATTACCGTTTAATTGAAAAGTCTTTTGCCAGAGCAATTCTCTCTCTCTCTCTCTCTCTCTCTCTCTCTCTCTCTCTCTCTCTCTCTCTCTCTCTCTCTCTCTCTCTCTCCTTATTGTAATGTCATTGTTATGATGCCAAATGGTTTAACTGAAAAGTCTTTTGCCAGAGCAATTCTCTCTCTCTCTCTCTCTCTCTCTCTCTCTCTCTCTCTCTCTCTCTCTCTCTCAGCACTTTGGAGGGAAATTGTATGAAAATCTAAAGCATGGTTCCTACAAAAGGAACGTCTTGAGATTCCAGATTTAGAGCCCGGTGATGACGGTCTAGTAATATAACGGTGTCGTATTATAGTTGTAATTTCTCTGAGAAAAGTAATCTCGGTAAAAAAAGTAATTTCTCTGAAAAAAGTAATTTATCTGAAGAAAGTAATTCATCTGAAAAAACTAATTTCTGTAAAAAAGTAATTTCTCTGAAAAAAGGGTAATTTCTCTGAAAAAAAGTTATTTCTCTGAAAAAAAGTAACTTCTCTAAAAAAAGTAATTTCTGGCCAATTGTAGACTTATGGTCGATTAATGCGCAAGGCCATAGGCAGAGGTTCACGTCAGTGCAAATGTAAAATCAAATGATCGCTCATTTCACCTCTTTGTCAATGAATTTCGAAGCGCTTTCTTGTCTTACTGAATCTGAGTTTTTATTACCCAAATCAAGGAAAGTAAGTAGTTTGAAGTCACAGCGGGATGCTGGTTTATGGAGAGGAAAGTGTAAGTGATTAGCTGACCAAGGTGAAGAAGGTATGCTTAAATGAAAGAAAGGTGCCAAAAATGGATGTACCTTTGAATGAGGGTCGTGAATGAGATAGTATCGTAATCAAAACGAAATGGTTTTCTTAGTAGAATGGATAAGTGCAATTGTTGGCTGCAGTCAAACAAGAGAGGTAAATTAGGTGATGCAGTCATGTTCAGAAGCTGTGGCATTTCTAGCATCCGAAGTTTATATAGCCTTCGAAGATTGCAAAGCAGGTAAGTTCACTTGGTGATGAAGTAGCTGAGAAAGGCTTAGCTAGCGACACTATCAAAGTCAATAGAATGTTCCTGGAAATCAGGTACAAAACTACATTTATGGTATTAGAAGACTGGGTGTCAAAAACTTCCGGGTGCTATAGCTAACTAGGTAAGGTTCATGGCTAAGGCAACAAGGAGCACTTATAAAATCAAAGTCACCTAGGACACGCAAAAAAGTGAAAAGCGTTGGTCTGTTTCACAATATTGGAATTTAACTGGTCTTATTTTCACAAGGATAAAACACTTTTGGAATCCCATCCAAGGAGTTGGAATATTGTTCTTGAAAATGGGTTAAATAGTTTTGCAGCCAAGTGGGGATTTATGCCTTGATAGCACTTAGACTCCCAAACAGCAGTCCCTCTTCAAAGGTACATCCATTTTTCGTCATCTTTCTTTCATTAAAGCATACCTTCTTCATCCTGGTCATCTAATCACGCACACATTCCTCTCCATAAAGCAGCATCCCACTGTAATTCTGTTCACAGTGTTCATTCATTTTACTGGCCATAATTATGGGACCTTTCTTTCATTTTAGCATACCTTACTCACCCTGGTCAGCTAATCACTGGCCCTTCAGTAAAGCAGGATCTAACTCGTAATTCTGTACACACAGTACTTCTTTCTTTTTAATAGTCATAAGTACATACTGAATTGACAATATAACAGTCATTCCCGGACTTCGGATCTACATTAACCTCCCCGCGTAGGGGAATAGTGCCGTCAGTGCACCTCACGCGGTGCACCGTAGGCGTTACTTAAGGCTCTTTGCAGCGTCCCTTCGGCCCCTGGCTGCAGCCTATTCCATTCCTTTTTCTGTACCTCCTTTCAAATTCTCTTACTTACCACCAGACTTTCCACCCTCTCTAACAATTGTTTCACACTTCAAATGCGAGGTTTTCCTCTTGTTACACCTTTCAGACCTTCTTGCTGCCAATTTCCCTTTCAGCGCTGAATGACCTCATAGGTCCCAGCATTTGGCCTTTGGCCTAAATTCTATTCTATATCATACATCAACCTCAAGTGTTGCATCATTCAGTTCCTCCTCTCTTAATCTTCTGTTTTCAAATACCTTTTAAAATGCTCGCTACAACGGCGCAAACTTGCATTTTCTTCGCATTCTCATCAGACAGAATCTCTCTATTAGTATCTTTTAGTCTTAGTTCTTTATCGTGAGATCTTTCTTTTCACAAATACTGACGTCAAGAACAACTTCTTTTGCTCTGTAAAGCCTCTGATAATCTTCCGCTGGGAAATTTCCTTTCTTATGACCTTTTAATCTATCATATTTTTTCCTTGACCGTCGTGTTCTCCAGCGCCTGTGTACGATTGCTTCTTCTCTTCATACCCGCTGAAGAGTTTATTTCATATTTATATATATATATATATATATATATATATATATATATATATATATATTATATATATTGAAAATAAATGACGTGTGG
>NC_089757.1:34673264-34690764 GCF_040412425.1 Macrobrachium rosenbergii | reverse complement strand
TATGTAGATCAAAGGGTTGTTAGGGGAGGGGAGAGAGGAAGAGGTCGAGGAGAAGAAAAAGGAAGAAAAAGACCTTTATCGATATGTAGAGAAGAAAAAGAAGAAAAATACCTTTTTCGATATGTTGAGGAGAAGTAGAACTTTTTTGATATGTAGATCAAAGGGGGGTGGGTTTAGAGGGGTAGGGAAGAGAGGTGGGGAGTCCGAAGAGAAGAAAAGGGAAGAAAAAGAGGAAAAAAAGACCTGACTGCTGTTGCTTTTGTGGTCGGAGTCACGCACTGGTGGCCCCAAGACCCCGACAGTAACGGATGTGTTGGCTGACGTAAGTATAGGTGTGCTGCAAGCGGAGACTGCGTCGTTCTCCGGTGATGGATTGACGCAAACCTTTTATTTGCCTCTTAACATCACTCCTTTTCGTCTTCCCCTTCCTCTCCCCTTCTCCCCCTCCACACACACACATACACACATACACCTACATATACACACTTTTGTACCTTATTCCTACTTGCCTGGCCTTATTTTTCTTCTTCTCGTTTTCCTGTGTTTACTCCTGTCATCGTCGACATGTTCATCGTTATGATCTCTCTCTCTCTCTCTCCCTTTATCTCTCTCTCTCTCTCTCTCTCTCTCTCTCTCTCTCTCTCTCTCTCTATATATATATATATATATATATATATATATATATATATATATATATATATATATATATATATATACTATATATGTGTGTGTGTGTATTAAGAAGTTTCAGTCCATCCCAAAAATATTAATTTTTAATCAGGAATTGTGAAGATGTAATTACCTCTTTCTCTGTATTGCAAAATCGTTACTCTCTCTCTCTCTCTCTCTCTCTCTCTCTCTCTCTCTCTCTCTCTCTCTCTCTCTCTCTTTCCTCAAAGCGGTGCCTTACAAAGCACCAAGGGCCCTCATCTCCTTCCAGTAGGATGCCCGTGTATTGTGTGTCAATCATTTCCATACAGTTTCTCATTGCTGAGTCGTTATCTTTCAAGGTGCTTGTGACGTGACACTTGCATTTGTAAGGAATACGTGTTTCATTCTTGTCTTTGTTTATGTAATGTATTAATACCAAATTTAATTAAACTTATGGATTTATCTATTTGGATTTCGTATTAGTCTTCCGTTGAGATAGAGGTGTCTTAGCAGTGTGACGCCAGAAAAATCCTAATAATTAATAACTTGACTCGATTAGATAGGTTACTCTACTCTGGAGGATTAAATAGCAAATCTGCCGTTTAATATTTTTTAATGATACATGAGGTGATAATATTGCCACTCTTCAAGCCTGTAGATCAGTTATCGTAGGTGATTTTCCCCATAGGGGGTTAGTGCTACCAGTGCACCTCATACGGTGCACTGTAGGCATTACCTAAGGTTCTTTGCAGCGTGCCTTCGGCCCCTAGCTGAAACCTCTCTCGTTCCTTGTACTGTACCTCCTTTCATATTCTCCTTATTCCATCTTACTTTCCACCCTCTCCCAACAGTTGATTCATAGTGCAACTGCAACGTTTTCCTCCTGTTACACCTTTCATACCTTCTTACTGTCAATTTCCGTTTTATCGCTGAATGACCTCGTAGGTCCAGGTGCTTGGCCTTTGGCCTAAATTCCATATTCAATTCGATTCTTAGATGATTTTAGTTCTTCTCACAGCGTTGTGGCATTGGATGACTGAGATTCTTTCTTAATTATAATTATGTATATCCCTACCTTTACGTATTAATGCATCTGTGACGTATACGTTATTGGTGGCTTTCTAAGTTTGATTAACCTTGACCGTTGTCTAGAGAAATGGCCAGGTCATGATGAAGACCACTAAAAAAGAATCACTGCAGGGAGGTTTGGTTCTCAGATGTAATCCTAAAATCCTATGGTGTGATGTCGGGACGCTTTTTGATATCCCTTGAATCCCTTGACCTTGTGGGTAGGATTCGTTGATTGTGTAACACAACGCGTAGCTAATAGTTAATAAGTTATAGTCTGATTATACCTGTTCCGAAACGTATGTCCTTATCGAATCGATTGAATTGAATTGAATATAGAATTTAGGCCAAAGGCCAAGCACTGGGACCCATGAGGTCATTCAGCGTTGAAACGGAAACTGACAGTAAGCAGGTTTGAAAGGTGTAACAAGGGGAAAACCTCGAACTTGCACTATTAATCAGTTGTTAGGAGAGGGTTGAGGAAAGTAAGATGGAAGAAAGAGAATATGAAAGGAGGTACAGTGCAAGGAACGAAAGGGGTTGCGGCTAGGGGACGGAGGCACGCTGCGAAGAACCTTAAGTAATGCCTACAGTGCACCGCATGAGGTGCACTGACGGCGCTAACCCCTTACGGGGAGTATTTCCCTATCGGGATATATTGAAGCATAGTGTGGTACACATTTGCCTTCACGGTGAAATTTTATGCGAGGATCTTCTTGCTCTCATCCTTAATGTCTTACAGATATCTCCGTTCCTTAGCCTAAAGTAGGTTTATTTTTAACTCCCAGTTGGTTTTCTTATTCTCAGTCAGCAGGCACGATCCGAAAGAGATATTGCTTTGTCACGCAGGAAAATGACGGAATAAGCCCTGACCTGTTCAGTATCTTTAAGCCCAGACTGAACATATTTCATAATATTTCCTTTGCGAAACTTAAATGCTTGCTGATATATTGGCTATGTATTCCATATTTTCTCTGTGAAACTTGAATGGTTGCTGATATATTGGTCTTGTATTTCCATAATATTTTCTTTTTGAAACTTAAATACTCCCTGACATATTGGCTATGTATTTCCATAATATTTTCTTTGCGAAACTTAAATACTTGCTGATTATTTTCTTAGCGAAACTTAGATACTTGCTGATATATAGGGTATGTATTCCATGTTTTCTTTGCGAAACTTAAATACTCGCTGATATATTGGCTATGTATTCCATATTTTCTTTGCGAAACTTAAATACTCGCTGATATATTGGCTATGAATTCCATATTTTCTTTACGAAACTTAAATGCTTGCTGATTATTTTCTTTGCGAAACTTAGATACTTGCTGATATATTGGGTATGTATTCCATGTTTTCTTTGCTAAACTTAAATACTTGCTGATATATTGGCTATGTATTCCATATTTTCTTTGCGAAACATAAATATTCGCTGATATATTGGAATTACATAATCACCCAGAGAGTTTAGGTGTATTTTTTTATATTTTTCTTAACGAAAAAAAAGCTACTCTTGAATCATCTAGGAAAGTGTATTTCTCAGTGCTCAGAAATCCGTTGATAAAACAACTTTGAAAACCGGAATTCAAGAGTTTTTTCATATCAATTAGAATAAGTAGTGGTTGTCGCCTACATTGATATTCCTGCTTTGATATACTTTTCTATATATTCCTGTTAAAACAGAATTACCACTTCGTTTCACAGAAGTGAAAAATTTAAAATTTCTTTAAAGAAGTAAAAAAAATGTAAACACTTCCTTTCACAAAGCTCTTCGTTGGTCGAGTCGGTAGAGTTGTGGGCTAGCACTCGCTAGGCCCGAGTTCGAGTCTCCGGCCGGCTAATGAAGAATTAGAGGAATTTATTTCTGGTGATAGAAACTCATTTCTCGCTATAATGTGGTTCGGATTCCACAATAAGCTGTAGGTCCGTTGCTAAGTAACCAATTGGTTCTTAGCCACGTAAAATAAATCTAATCCTTCAGGCTAGCCTAGGAGAGCTGTTAATCAGCTCAGTGGTCTAGTAAAACTAAGGTATATTTAACTTTTTTTTTAAATTCCTTTCACAGAGGTGATAAATATATGATTTCTTTTAATAAATGAGAAATGTACCAAGCAAGTCATTACACAAGTTGCAGAAACCGCAGGCATATAAAAAGTCATTGCCTTCGAACTTGGATGTGTTGCAAAGGCAGACTCAGTGACCGAGGTGACGCCATCTCTCAATCAATCAATGCTTCGTGGTCCACCTGACGAAAATATTTTTATTTTTTTTAAAAGCTTCCAAGGTTAATGAGTAGCGGTAATCGTGTTTCGTCTGCCAAAAGTTCCAAGAATTCTTGTTTTCACTGTAACCGAATATTATTATATATGTATACATTATCACGACGAGATGAGAGTGGAAATGGAAACAAAATTTAACAAGTGAAAGATGAGACGAAGTTTCTTCGGCGCAATCGAGATTTCTGTACAGCCGCTACAGCGTATAATCAAGGCCACCGAAAATAGATCTACCTTTCGGTGGTCTAGGTATAATGTTGTATGAGCTGCTGCCCATGAAACTTTAACCACCGCCCGGTGGTGGCGTATCCTATATCGTTGCCAGAAGCATAATTATGGCTAGCTTTAACCTTAAATGCAATAGAAACTACTGAGATTAGAGGGCTGCAATTTGGTATGTTTGATGATTGGAGAGTGGATGATCAACTTACCAATTTGCAGACCTCAAGCCTCAGTAGCTTTTAAGATCTGAGGGCGGACAGAAAAAGTGCGGATGAACAGACAAAGCCGGCATAATAGTTTTCTTTTCAGAAAACTAAAAATTAACAGCTTTGTGCATTGCTCGAAAACTAGTAATAATCTAATTAAATTTTACCTCACAATGGAACTAGTTAAATAGAACTGCTATATAGATCTTGGAGGCCCGGGGCAGTATTTAAATTCAGAATTTAGATTAGGCTTATTGTGTTAGATTTGCAATTGTGTTTACTACAGCGACCTAGTATTTAAGCTTTTTATATTGAGCCTTCTACACTGTCTGTGAGCTATGGCTTGTACGTAACATTTCAAATTGCTTAGTAGATCCTCTGTTATATAGATTTTTTTTTTTTTTCCTAAGACAGTCCCCAACCCATGCAAACTTGTTGAGTAAAATTTCAGCCATTTTAGTTTTCTGAAAAGAAAACTATTGTGCCGGCTTTGTCTGTCCGTCCGCACTTTTTTCTGTCCGCACTTTTTCTGTCCGCCCTCAGTCTTAAAAACTTCTGAGGCTAGAGGGCCGCAAATTGGTATGTTCCTCATCCACCCTTCAATTATCAAAATACCAAATTGCAACCCTCTAGCCTCAGGAATTTTTATTTATTTAAGGTTAAAGTTAGCCATAATCGTGCTCCTGGCAACGATATAGGACAGACCTCAGTGGTTAAAGTTTCATGGGCCGCGGCTCATGCATCATTATACCGAGGCCACCAAAAGATAGATCGATTTTCGGTGGCCTTGATTATACGATGTTCAGAAAACTCGATTTCGCCGAAGAGACTTCGGCGCATTTTTTACACTTTTTTTTTTTGTGTTTAATAATGTTCTTTCCATTTTCCGTTGTATTTTATCTTTAATATCCTGTCAGTAGCCTAACTGAGGTTTTCCTGGAGGACACAAAGTGATTTTCTGTATGAGGTCTTTGTTATTTAAACTGTACTTGCTGGTGGTTATCTTATTGTATGTTGTTCCTAAATCTTCTGATATTCTTGTAACCCAAAAAACATTTGATTGGTCCGCTGGTATAGTGGTTAGTGCCGTGGTATGCCACTCAGATGTCGCGGGTTCGTGTCTCCCCCAGGGCGATGAAAAATCACTGGCTCTGTATCATGATCAGTTACTGCTGCAGTGTGGGGTCTGCTGCGGTGGGAGGTTGAAACCAACATTCTTTGGAAGCTTGAATTTCAAGTCAGTGGCCCCTTTGGTGTGCTTGTTCCATTTGAATAGGTTTCATCTACTGAATAATAATAATAATAATAATAATAATAATAATAATAATAATAATAATAATAATAATAATAATAATAATAATAATAATAATAATAATCACTAAAAATAATTGCGTTTCTAGTACCACTTACTAGTAAAAATTCTACATATCTTTGATTTTTTATTCTGTCCGAAGCAGAATATGGGTTCCGTTGACAAAAAACAAACTTAACCATCAGCACTATTCACTCGTTTTGCGACTGTAATTTGAGAATTGTGGATGAGGTTACTGAGATATTTATAAGATACATTCGATTACTTTGATCATTTTGATCATTGGGATAGCCGTTATTGTAGTTTTCGTCTGCCAGCAAAGAGGATTTATTTTAAATAGTTCAGCTTCACATCGCGGATAATTGCTAAAATTGAAAAGAGAAGATTCTGCTTAATTGTCAAAAGGGAAAGGAAATTAAGTTTATATTTCTGGTCAGTAGTGAAGGAAAGCTAGTTAATTAAAATAAAAAGAACACAAGAATTAATTTGCCAGATTATTCTCTCTCTCTCTCTCTCTCTCTCTCTCTCTCTCTCTCTCTCTCTCTCTCTCTCTCTCTCTCTCTAATCTTTTTATAACTGCATTCGAGTTCTTTGGATATCGAAGATTAATGTAAACAGCTGAGCAATCTTATCTCTCGTCCGTGGGTGTCAAATTCCTCCGCATTCACGCCTCCCGATCCTTATTGATACCTCGGAGGCATGCAAAAGATTAACTTGTTTATTTGCAATTGCAACCAGACGCGAATCACACTCACGAACGCTTAATGAGCCGATGGAATTTGCAGTCATGGAGGAGGCGCACCACAGTCACTAATCGCCCGGCGTCACCATCCATCACGCCGAGAAGAGCAGTCTGCCTCGATGCCGAATAAATCGTCGACTATATTACTTTTCAGAGGAGATCTCCATCCGTCAAGAATAACAACCAGCGTCGAGGCATTCGCCGGCAACGGTGCTCAAGTTATTCCTCCGGGGGGATGAAAGAATCCGCTCCGTCATCGATCAGTATTCCTCCGATCAAAAGAGGAATTTGACTTCGGTAAGTGCGCTGCGTTTAGACACGATGGCGCAGGCTGAATCGGAATGAGAAATTCATGTGGTCTGGGGAGTTGATAGATGAGGGTTTATCTAGTTAGGGATGGCTTGGTAGCATGACGTTACTTTTTTTTTTTTTTTTTTAAGGTTTTCTTTTATTTTAGGCGAATAATTTTTAAGTAGTTTGGTTGCTAAATAGGTGGGAGGTCCTGTAGCGTTCTTATATTCCTTCCGTTTTGCGGTCTGTTTTAGAATTCTTACTTGTTATGCGCTCTGAAAAACAATGGCTCCGTAGGGGGGTAGTGTCGTCAGTGCACCTCGTGCGGTGCACTGTAGGCATTGCTTAAGGTTCTTTGCAGCGTGCCTTCGGCCCCTAGCTGCAACCTCTTTCGTTTCTTTTACCGTACCTCCTTTCATATTCTCTCCACCCTGTCCTAACAATTGATTTATAGTGCAACTGCTTTGAGGTTTTCCTCTTGTTACACCTTTCAAACCTTTTACTGTCAAACTTCCGTTTCAGCGCTGAATGACCTTATAGGTCCCAGCGCTTGGCCTTTGGCCTAAATTCTAAATTCAGTTCAATTCAGTTCAGTTCAAAAGACAATGGTTTTTGATCTTGCTTGAGAGTCAGAACTGTCAATCAAACATGGGAATATTATCACCAGGAGGCAGAACTTGATACTTTTATGTACTGGCTAAGAAATTCAATTAAAACCGGTAAAATCCGTTATCTCATTTCCATCCGGACTCAAATAAAGAGAGAAAGAATGCAAACAGTCATCAAGAGTCGTAATCGCTTCAGTCGCTACACTAGCGCGTCGTTATGATCGCCGACAGGTTTTTTTTCAATCTGATGAAAAAATATTGGGCCCAAGCATTCAATTGAGCTCAAATTCGTTTGTATTCCGTTTTCCATATTGTTCGAAATTCTATCGCTCTCACTCACACTCTCTCGCGCTCTCGCTCTCTTTTTCTGTCATTCGATATTGCTGTTGATTGATCTTATATGAAGAACTTGATGGGAAAAAGGATGGATAACACGCTGCCCATTAAGTAATAAACACGATGGCATTTGGGACGTGTATGATACCCGGCAAATCCGGGAGGCTTCAGTCCTTTTCAAACTCATTTCTCTCTCTCTCTCTCTCTCTCTCTCTCTCTCTCTCTCTCTCTCTCTCTCTCTCTTTCTTTCAATTTTCCTCTGGGAAAAAGCCCCTAAAGAAATGGGAGGGGGCTATTCGCCCGGATAACGGCCCGAGTCCGACAACAATGACGGCGGAAAAAGGTGTATATTTTTTAAAAGCGTCGTTACGAATATAAAGAACGGTCCAGTTTAATGGCTATATTATAAGGAAATTATTTTCTTTTATTCAGAGGATAATCCTCGCCATATGTCAAGTGCGATTGTTGGCGTTTGTGTCGCTGCTGCTGTCGCTGCTGTTGCAGTTGGTGCTGTTGGTGCTGTTTGTGCTGCTGCGGCCCGACTGGCACAGCAAGAGATAGAGGCAGAAATGGACAACAAAATAAAAAAAAAATAGAAAAAAAAATTTCTGTTGCATGTGCAGTGACATTAAGCGGAATCTCTATGGCGTGCTGCCTGCTCTCTCTCTCTCTCTCTCTCTCTCTCTCTCTCTCTCTCTCTCTCTCTCTCTCTCTCTCTCTCTCTCTCTCTCTTATAAATGTTCGAGGCCAATACATACTTGTCTGTTCATGTGTTTGTCTGCCTAATTGTCATTGTCTTTAACTTTATTGGTAAATTTGAGTCAAAAGGAAATTCTCTCTCTCTCTCTCTCTCTCTCTCTCTCTCTCTCTCTCTCTCTCTCTCTCTCTCTCTCTCTCTCTCTCTCTCTTTGAAAATGGTTTGAGGCAACGTTTACCTGTCTGTCAGTGCATGTGTCGGTCGAACTGCATAACTCTTTTGCTACATAACGGCTCTCTCTCTCTCTCTCTCTCTCTCTCTCTCTCTCTCTCTCTCTCTCTCTCTCTCTCTCTCTCAGTACTTATCTTCCCCGGCCTGAAATTACAGTTCCTTTCAGGTCATTACTTGGAGCTTGAAAAATGCTTACCTCCATTAAAAATGACAGATATAGGTAATATGTAACGTGGACCTCTCTCTCTCTCTCTCTCTCTCTCTCTCTCTCTCTCTCTCTCTCTCTCTCTCTCTCTCTCTGTGGATGATTATCATAGGGAAATGTGACGTCCCGTGATGGATTGCTGTCATTACCTATTAATTACTACTTGTGGAGGCTAGTCATTGCGTGGCATCACAACGCACAAATTATTTCTCTTTGGTAATTTGTGAGGGGGTTGTGAGAAGGGGGCGAAGGGAGGTGGAGGAACAAATAAGGCCAAGTAAGTAGCTTGTGAGTACGTACACACGCAAACACGGCGCGCGTGCGCGCGTCAATTACAAAATGCGTACGATGTGAACCATGAATTTTCTCATTGTTCGTTCGCCTAAACAGGAGCTACTGTGAATTACCTAAATGTATTTGATTCAGAATTTTATATCAAATTTTCCTAACCGGGAAAAATGATTAGGAAATATCCCGTATGCATCTAGCATCCATAAACTGTGTATATATATATATATATATGTATACCGTTGATTTCTTATGGAGACCTGGAAACGGGTATTGCAGAGAGGACCAGAATAGATTGTCAGAATTGAAAGCTTGTTGTTGTACAGGAAGCGATTGATGATTATCAGTGATTCTGTAGAAAAAAAAATAATATATAATTCTTTCATTGACAGCCTTAATTTCAGTTGCCTTTTTTTATTAGTTATTACTATTTTACAGTATCACTACTCGTCCAGTAATACAGATACGTAGCTATATTTTGCGCGGAATTCCAAATGTTATTATTTACGTAAGTGTTTGTTATCTTTTCATTTTATATATATATATATATATATATATATATATATATATATATATATATATATATATATATATATATATATATATTATATATAATATTATATATATGATAAATATATAAATATATATGTAATATATATATATATGTAATATATATATATATATATATATATATATATATATATATATATATATATATATATATATAGTTAAAAAAGATATATATAGATTGCAAAGTACCCAAGGTGCATAGGACGATCACTCTGTGAATTACCATAATATTAGCAGAGTTGGAACCAAGGATAAGACTGTTACTCGAATATGTTTCTTTCTTTTTAAATAAAAATAAAAGAAATTTTATTTTTCACAACATACCAAGTTGCGCATCCAAAGCCCATTCCTTACACGTCCATGGTGTATTATCCGATTACAAGCACATCTTGTTATTTATGATTATCAGAGAGAGAAAAAGATAAGACGAGGTGGGCTTGAGGTGGCCCGATCGGTGATGCTAAATCATTTGACACCAAGACATCGGTTGAGCGTGAGTGGGAACTTTTTAAGTCATGATTGCAAGTTCTGTTATAGCAATGCACATGTCAGCGTAATACTTTGCATACGATTGCTGTCGCGGTTACAGTTATAAGTCTTAATATGTTAGACGGCCGTGAAGTCACGTGATGTTTCTCAATATTCGATTATGAATTTTGCAATAATTTGTCTTTTACTTTTCTGAAAAGAAAACTATTGCGCCGGCTTCGTCTGCCCGTCCTCACTTTTTTCTGTCCGCGCTTTTTCTCTCTGCCCTCAGATCTTAAATCCTACTGAGGCTAGAGGGCTGGAAATTGGTATGTTTATTATCCACCCTCCAATCATCAAACATACCAAATTACAGCCCTCTAGCCTCAGTATTTTTCATTTTATTTAGGGTTAAATTTAGCCATAATCGTGCCTCTGGCCAGGCCACCACCGGGCAGTGGTTAAAGTTTCACGGACCGTGTGTCATACAGCGTTATAACGAGACCACCGAAAGATAGAGCTATTTTCGGTAACCGTGATTACACGACGTAAAGAAAACTCGATTGCGCCGAAGAAACTTCTGCGCATTTTTACTTGTTTTTTCTTTGTAATTGCACAGGTAAGTTCTCTCACTTGTAAGTAAAAGTAGATATAAAAGCTATTAGTTACTATCATCAATCAGTTTTGCTCACAGTAATCAAATGTTATGATCTGTTTTCATTAATTGTATTACACTTCGCTTTAGTGGGATATTGAAGCTCTTGTTTTTTTCTTTTTTATGGAACGAAAATTTTGGTTCCCCGTAGGGGGTGTTAGTTCCATCAGTGCATCTCATGCGGTGCACTGTAGGCATTACTTAAGGTTCTTTGCAGTGTGCCTTCGGCCCTAAGCTGCAACCCCATTCGTTTCTTTTACTGTAACTCCTTTCATAATCTCTTTCTTCCATCTTACTTTCCGCCCTCTCCTAACAATTGATTCATAGTGCAACTGCTTTGAGGTTTTCCTCCTGTTACACCTTTCAAACCGTCTACTGTCAATTTCCTTTCTAGCCCTGAATAACCCTATAGGTCCCTGTGCTTGGCCTTTGGCCTAGAGTCTACAGTATATTCAATTCTATTCAAATTTCAGTTATATGATACAATTTCCTTTTTCTTTATATTTCTTTACGTATTATGTATTTTTATTCATATGTATGCTTACCTCCCTACTACAATATTCATTGGTTTTCTGTAAGTTTGGTATCTTTAGGGCGATTTGCTTGGCTGCATGTTCTCAGTGGTGTCCTGAAAATCAATATATATATATATATATATATATATATATATATATATATATATATATATATATATATATATATATATATATAAATATATATATATATATATATATATATATATATATATATATATATATATATATATATATGAACACAGACTATAGATAGGATATTGGGTGTTTTTCGAAAACCATTGAGCTCGCCCATTTAAAACCGTCTGAATATTTATAATTAAAGAAAAATGTAATTAGAATTTACTCTAGTGCGGAATGACTCATTCATTGAGGAAAAGGGGCAAGAATTTTCAAATTCTGAACTATCCATTACAATTTTTTCGAGATTTTACAAAGAAAGGAAAAAATGACTAAAAGGATATATAACCAACAAATCATAACAGTTCTTTTGCTCTTTGCTATTCCACAGTGCCTTTTTCATTACTGGGGTTGTCTGGATTTTGGGTGGGTGGGGGGAGTGGGGGGGATGGGGGGGCGCGGCTACAGCTCTCTTGACAGATGACCCTGGATGTCTCTTTTCTCATTAGGTTTAGCTGGGGTAGATGGGAGATTCTGCTGGTTTCAACATCTAGGAATGTAGCTCTTTATTCTTCTGTTGAATTGAATTGAATATAGAACTTAGACCAGAGGCCAAGCACTGGGACCTATGAAGTCATTCAGCGCTGAAACGGAAATTGGTAGTAAAAGGTTGGAAAGGTGTAACAGGAGGAAAACCTCGCTGTTGCACTATGAATCAATTGTGAGGAGATGGTTGAGGAAAGTAAGATGAAAGAAAGAGATTATGAAAGGAGGTACAGTAAAAAGGAATGATAGGGGTTGCAGCTAGGGGCCGAAGGCACGCTGCAAAGAACCTTAAGTAATGCCTACAGTGCACCGCATAAGGTGCACTGACGGCACTAACCCCCTTACAGGGTTTATTGTTCTGTTGCAGTATCAATTGTTTTGCGGTCATTAAGGCATCTGATCGAAATGTCGAAATTAAATTTTAGAAGTAATTTCATGACCTAAACTTTTTATCCTTTCTTTGTCAAAAGTCAGAACACCATTTTTGAACGTTCATTCTTATTCTCAGTACCTTGACTTCAGCCTTCTATTGCAAGATCAATTTGCCTTTTTTGGGCAGTCATCATGGCTTCTGATCAAAATGTCGAAATTAAATTTTAGAAGTCATTTTAAAACAAAACTTTTTCCTTCCCTTTATCAAAAGTCAAAACACCGGAAATAATCTGCCTAATAACTTGAGAGGCCCAGAAAGAAGGCGCAGGCAGTCCCACCAAATAATGCTCATTATCACTTGGGGTTTTGTTGATGAAACCAGTTGATGCTTACTCGGATACCTGAGCAGTCCTCCAGCCAACTCCCCCTCCCCCTCCCCCTTCTCAGCCCCCGCCCTTTACGTTTTCCCATTCTCTCTTTTGGGGACGAGGGAAGGACCGTCACAGTTGCATCATAAAAGAAGGGAAAGGAACAAAGAATCACTCGCGGACCGAAGGACGTTATGTGAAGAGAGAGAGAGAGAGAGAGAGAGAGAGAGAGAGAGAGAGAGAGAGAGAGACAAGAGGAAGAAGAAAAAGTTGGCCTATTCATTACGTCACTTTTGCATTCATTAGGCCTTTTTTTCCTTTCCTCATCATCATCCCTTCTATTTGCCACCCATCCCACACTCCCCCCCGCCCCCCCCCTTTCCCACTCGCCCACAAAATGGATACGCGAATTACGTCCCTTTCTTCGGGTTTTCGCTCCGCGTCATTCCGGGAGGTGTCGCCTCCGACAAAGGTGGGACGTGACTGATGACTAATGGCCGCCGGCGATCCTATAAAAGACGGGAGACCGCGATATGAAAAGGCCGTTGCGTTAAAATGGCGCTAATTGAAGCCGAGGTCGACGAAAGTTTTTTTAAGTTTTTCCTCCCTTTCTCCTCCTCCTCCTCCTGCTCCTCCTGCTCCTCCATCCTTTCTCCTACTGCCTTCCATTTTCTCTCTCTGTTGGAAAGTCGTTGCAAAATTCTCTAACTTGCTTCTGCGTTTGGTTTGCGCTATTCGCCTTCGGTAGAGAGCAATTAATGACTGATTTCCTCCTTAGAAGATTTTTTATTTTATATTGTTAATTGCTTTTTGCAAAATAAGAATATTCATATTCTTATTTGCTTTTTGCAAGCATTAAGCACGTCTACCTTCAGGTGATGATTAATTTTTTCTAGATTTTTGTTTTTTTAGTTTTTTTTATTCATATTCTTGTTTGCTTTTTTGCAAGCAAACACATCCACCTTCAGGCAATGATTAATTTCTTCCTGATTTTTTTTTAGGTTTTTCATTTATATTCTTATTTGCTTTTTGCAAGCATTAAGCACATCCACCTTCAGGTATAATGATTAATTTCTTCCTGATTTTTTATTTTTCAATTTGCAAGTGATCTGGTAACTAGTACGTTCTTGATTACAGAGCTAGTGACAAATACTAATGAACTGCTTCCTTTAATCATTTCATTCGGTATATTTAACTTGCATGATCGTTGCTTTTATTAAAAGTATATTTTATTAAGTGATTTCATATTTCACTTTGGTGTTATCTATCTCCGAGGCCACTCGAGAGATCTCATGTGCTTTCTGGCTGATTGATCCACTAAATTTATTCCTTATTGAAGTACGAAGGGATAAATTATATAGTTAACAGCAGTATTAGGTGGATGTACGTATTATATAGCTTTAAATTCAGGCACTGATGTAGCCTAGTGAAGAAAGGTGGGATAAATTGTCAAGTTAACAGCAGTATTAGGTGAATATACTTATTAAATAGCTTTAAATTCAGGTATTGATGTAGCCTAGTGAAGAACGGTGGGATAGATTATATAGTTAATAGCAGTATTAGTTGGATATACTTATTAAATAGCTTTAAATTCAGGGACTGATGTAGCCTAGTGAAGAACATTGGGATATATTATATAGTTAATAGTAGTATTAGGTGGATATATATATTAAATAGCTTTAAATTCATATACTGATGTAGCCTAGTGAAGAATGGTGGGATGATTTTTATAGTTAATAACAGCATTAGGTGGATATACCTATTAAATAGCTTTAAATTCAGATACTGATGTAGCCTAGTGAAGAACGGTGGGATAGATTATATAGTTAACAGCAGTATTAGGTGGATATACTTATTAAATAGCTTTAAATTCAGATACTGATGTAGCCTAGAGAAGAACGGTGGGATAGATTTTATAGTTAATAGCAGTATTAGGTGGATATATTTATTAAATAGCTTTAAATTCAGATACTGATATAGCCTAGTGAAGTACGGCGTTAGGTGGATGTACTATTCAATAGCTTTCAGCTCAGATACTGATAGGGCTAACTATGACTCTTAAAAGCGAATTAAACCAGACTTTAGCAGCAAAACTGCATTTCAATTGAAAACCTAGACACGTAGGGTAAGACTAATTTCCACCAACCGATACAAGTGGATTATCTGTGACAGATATTCAAGTTCCTTTATCACAAGAGAATCTACATTCTATTCATACTATTAGGAGTTAAGGTAGTGTAACAGCTTGAACTTGACAGTTGCATGAGTGGACAAGAGATTTTATATTCTATTCATACTATTAGGAGGTTAGGCAAATGAGACAGCATGTACTTGATAGTTGCATGAGTGGACTATTTGTAAAGGACAAAAAATATTCTATTGAGCAGATTATGAGGGAATGGACTACTTGTTTCAAATCATTCCAACTCACTGTTTTTTTCCGGTATAAGGAAATACTTATCGACTGCAAATTGTTCATTAATCCCTTAGTGTCACTTATCAGTCTAACCCGGAAAATAGAGGAAGCAATATTTTTAAATGATTTTAAGAACTGGAGTCACAAAGGCACAAAGTACAGGGGAAGTATTGAGTGAAAGAAAATGTGGAATTAAAATGAGATTAAAAATATCAGTATTTAAACCAGAGATATTTGTTGTAGGTTCTTGGGTGAAATAACATGAATGAATAGTGAATAAGATGTATTTATTCATCGAGGTCGAGTGGCTCCAGATTCGTCTCACCCGCGACGGTCCCGGGAACGCTCCTTGGGAGGTTGGAGCTTTGTAGGCGGGTGGGAGGGGGGTGGGGGGAGTGAATGGAGGAGAGGGTTATAGACCAGTTCTCTGAATAAAATTCATTGTGCTTCTGCTCACATGAAATACCTGTAGCTATTCGATCATGATGGAGGTAGCAATCTCACCTCTAAATACTTGTTGAGAACCGGCTCTTTCTGTCTGTCTCTCCGTCTCTCTCTCTCTCTTTCTATATGTATACATATATATATATATATATATATATATATATATATATATATATATATATATATATATATATATATATATATATATATATATATATATGAAAGGGTGTGTTAGCAAAAATTCCGCCATACTTTTTGCCCTTTTTTATTCCGTCGTTTAGAGCAAAGATTTTATATTTTCCATTATTATCAAGTACTTCGTAGACAAGAAGTTCGTCTTATATTCACCATCTCAGCGTAGATAATCTTATACTAACCAAATATAATAGATTCCGTAATACGCAACTAATTCACTGTGCCGAGAAAGCATTTTATTATTGTTTTATATATTTTTATAAGAAAGATATAGGTGGCTGTGTGCTTTTTGTAGGATTCTTATAATACAAGAATAATTCATGCCAGCTCACCTAGATACGTAAACAGTTTAATTTCAAAATAGATTAGAGGCATATTATCAGCATGTAATTTAAAGGTCTGCAAAACCCTAATCGCATTTAGTTCAACTCACTTATCATAATTCCAAGAATACTTAAATGTCTTTTGTCAATGATTATGTATTTGAGAGGAGTTATGGCAATTAGGCCCCGTAGGGGGTTAGTGCCGTCAGTGCACCCCATGCGGTGCACTGTAGGCATTACTTAAGGTTCTTTGCAGCGTCCCTTCGGCCCCTAGCTGCAACTCCTTTCGCTCCTTTTGCTGTACCTCCGTTCTTATTCTCTTTCTTCCGTCTGACTTTCTACCCGCTCCTAACAACTGCGAGGTTTTCCTCCTGTTACACCTTCTAAACCCTCTGTACTGTCAGTTTCCGTTTCAACGCTGAATGACCTTATAGGTTCCAGTGTTTGGTCTTGGGCCTAAATTCTATGTACTATTCTATTCCATAGCAATTAGGGATACATAATCATTTTATTTCCGATCTGATTAGAGTTATAACAGTGACATGTAGTTCAAAGACATGAATAGTGGAAGATCCTAATAACATTTAATTAAACTCTCTTATAATTCTAAGGATATTTAAATGTCTTCTGTCAATGATTATTCATATGAGAAGAGTCATACCATTAACTTTTGTCATGTCATTGCACTTTTGCAACCGTCTTACATCTCTCAGCAGCAGACATGACGTCACTGACCTTGGCATTTGCGACGGCAGATAAATCATTATTACTCATGTTTATTTACTCATATTTATTCCATATAGTTGTCGAGCCTCCATTTTTCATTTATTGACAAGAGTTGTCGTCATGGACATTCGTTGTCATAACCATGATCGAGTTCATCGTCGTCGTCGTGGTCTCGTCGTCACAGATTCTTGCGTCATCTTCTTCCTGCTCCTCCTCCTCCTTTTCCTCTTCTTCTTCTTCTTCTTCTTCTTCTTCTTCTTCTTCTTCTTCTTCTTCTTCTTTCCTCTTCCTCCTCCTTCTTCTCCTCCTGCATCTCTTCCTCCTCCTCCTCCTCCTCCTCCTCCTCCTCCTCCTCCTCCTCCTTTTTTCTCTTCCTCCTCCTTCTTCTTCTTCTTTTTCTTTTTCTTCTTCTTCTTCTTCTTCTCCTCCTCCTCCTCCCTCCTCCTCCTCCTCCTCCTCTTCTTCTTCGTACTCCTCCTCATTCGCCGACGCGAGTCGACGCCATCTTCGTCTGCGCCGTTCCCCGGAAGCAATGGCAGTCAATTTGTCAAGCCATCTCCCACCACTCAGCATTTGCGGCTCCCAAGGACTTATTGATTGATGATGTTTACCGCAGAATTAGTCAAATTAG
>NC_089757.1:34628264-34670764 GCF_040412425.1 Macrobrachium rosenbergii | reverse complement strand
TATTATTATTATTATTATTATTATTATTATTATTATTATTATTATTATTATTATTATTATTATTATTATTATTATTATTATTATCGGATGCTTCATAGCGTTTCGTTAAACAGGTGATTATGGCAACTTCCGCCACTCAGAAATCTGAAATAAGACGAAGTACATTTGAATATTAGTCGCTTAGGGTACCGAATATCACTTTCAGTATAATCATTGCTACGACTTTTCATTGAGTGGTTCTTCCAGTGAATTTATTATTATTATTATTATTATTATTATTATTATTATATTATTATTATTATTATTATTATTATTATTATTATTATTATTATCAAACGTCCCAGAACAGAGAAGGAGAGAGGGTATGTTGGACGTGGCTTCTGTAACAACTACTTACACTTCCTGAGAAGGTTATTTATTTAATTGAATTCAAAATTTATAGATTTCTGAGCGAACGTCTTTAAAATACTTTTATTGATGAAAGAACATTGTCATGTCAATGGTAAAATGAGGAGACTTAAAGCTTTTTTGCAGAAATACAAGTAAAACAATAGACTACGGGTACCAGAGGCCATCCAAAATGGAAAACTGCAGAATCTGCAAAATTTTCGAAATTGAGATATGCCACCTATTGGGCTCGTGAAACACTAATACACAAGTTACTTCCAGAATGATTCTTCAATGCTTTCCACTAGTATTTAGGGGGTCCCATCTGCAGTATCTGCAAAATCAGTAGTCAGGCAAGGGAAAACTGCAGTATCTACCATTTTTCTCAGTTTTGTTTTTGTGCAAACACTTCAGTCTTCCATTTTAGGGCAGGGCTGGGGACTTGAGTTTTCGTTCTGGGAAATTTTGTTTTTCGTCATAAGTGTTTTGCATCTCACACTAACTGGATATTTTCTTTACTAATAAGAGCGTTTCATGTGATTTATCAGCATAGCAGATAAGTTTTTCAGTGATTAGGAATATTTTTTCCATAAAAATTATTTTTCCAAGAAACATTTTTAAAAATTCATTTGAGAAATGACTGAGCTTTAAACTAGTAATCAAAAGAAAATTCCTGTTGTGGTAGATCAGACATACTGCCTTGTATATTTAATAACAACAAAACCGAAAGGAGATAATAATAATAATAATAATAATAATAATAATAATAATAATATTAATAATAATAATAATAATAATAATAATAATAATAATAATAATAATAATAATGGAGAAACAAATCCACTGTTATGTATATGTGCATATATTGAAAAAGAAATCTGTACAGATAGCTTTCGGGAACTTGCTCGGTTCCCCTTTTCAATCTGTACAGATTTATCTTGAAATATACGTACTTATACATAACTGTGGATTTGTTTCTCCATTTTAAGACTCATGCTACTGTGAGTATGTTTTAATAATAATAATGATAATAATAATAATGATGATGATGATAATAAACACCGAGATGATAATGATATTAATAAAACTTAACTCCTGCAGCCAGATTACAGACACAAAAGGCACGCTTTGAAGCTTCAAGATATATAATAACCCTTATAAAAGTGAATATGGGAGAAAAGATTTTTATATATTTATCTATTTATCAAAAAAGTGAATATGGAAAAGATTTTTACATGTTTATCAATTCAAGAAAAAACGAGAATTCCAGCAGGATTCTTTAGCGGAGAGACTCCGGAAAACGATTGAACCAAAACATACCGGTCAGTACTCCCAAGTACATATCTTTCACCGCCGAGCATTGATATATGCGCCAATAATATTATTCATTTGTCCATTGCAGCGTTCAGTATATCTATGCCGTCCGCAACAATAACGCTCAAATAGAAATGAAAATTGTGCCATTTCGAACATAAAGCCTCTTTATTGAAGGACTAAGCCCCGTGGCGTACTTGGCTTTAATTCCGATTCATTCGCGCGTGTTATTCATATTGTTGCGAATGTACCGGAGGCTGTATGTAGCTCATGCGGTTAAATTTATTGGAAGGAGAAATAAAATGTAAGTTGATTGTTTAAGACGTTAGAATGAACGAAGAACGCTTTTTCGTTTTGTGCTTTTGTCAGTGGGAGTATGTGTGTTTGTAGGCACCTCAGGAAAGAGTATAATATATATATATATATATATATATATATATATATATATATATATATATATATATATATATATATATATATATATATATATATATATATATATATATATATATATATATATATATATATATATATAGGTATATAAATGTCGCTTAGCTAAAATATCAAATTCACGCTACCTCAGGAATATCCCCGATGGGGAATTATCACCGAAAGGGAGTTTATAAGTGCTAAATGGATTGGTACTGCCGGGTCTCGGTCCCTCGACACAGATACTTATCCAGCGACTCCACTGAGCCATCAAGATGGCTCAGACCTGGGCAGTACCGATCCATTTATCACTTATAAATTTCCCTTCGGTGATAATTCCCCATCAGGGATGTTCCTAAGGTAACGTGAATTTGATAATGAAGCGACATTTGTAGCTTTGATTGCATATAAATCAGGTGTGATAAAAATTTCATATATATATATATATATATATATATATATATATATATATATATATATATATATATATATATATATATATATATATATATATATATATATATATATATATATACAGTATATATATTACATATGTATTTATATAATGTGTATCTATATAAATATTCATGATTGTATATAAATCACGCAGTGATAAAATGTGATAAAAATATATATATATATATATATATATATATATATATATATATATATATATATATATATATATATATATATATATATATATATATAAAATATATATATGTATATATATATAAAATATATATATATTATATTTATATGTGTATATATATATTAATGTTAATTTAATTTATATATATATATATATATATATATATATATATATATATATATATATATATTATATATATATTATCATTTTTCGGTCTTGAAAGTACAATTCAAAGTAGTGTAATGCGAACGTTATTCAAACATGCAAGCGTAACGTCATTACAATAAAATAACACATGAAACAAACCGGCCTAAGAATCACAAAGAAGCACAGCACACCTTAAAATAAGTAGAAGCTCCAGAAAAGTTCATAATCTCCGAGACGCAATAATAAGATTCCAGGTCTTTTCCAGAATCCAGGAAGGGCATTCCATAACAGGAGCGTCTATCATGTGAGCGCTGATAAATGATAATTACCTCGAGGAGATATGGCGCTCATTATTTCTCGCATCAAGGATTCACAAACAATCGCTCCGCGGCTCTCAGGCCTCATCCTTCGTCTCTCTCTCTCTCTCTCTCTCTCTCTCTCTCTCTCTCTCTCTCTCTCTCTCTCTCTCTCTCTCATCCACCCTCGCTTGCAACTCAGGGATCACCTCCGAATTAAATTTTCTCTCTCTCTCTCTCTCTCTGTCTCTCTCTCTCTCTCTCTCTCTCTCTCTCTCTCTCTCTCTCTCTCTCTCTCTCTCTCTCTCTCTCTCATCCATTTACTTTTTCTCTTAATTTACCTGTTCATTTATTTTACATTATTTTCATCATTTTGTTCTCTTCTTACAGTGTTCACGTTTCTTGTTTTCATTTATTTGTCAGTAATATAGTTATATTTATTTTCATATTCTTAAGTAATTTCATTTTTCATCCATAAATTATAATACGTATTTCATCGTCGCCATTAAAGGAACACATTATAGGCTTGACTAGCAATTAAATTTTTGTATTTTAAGAAACAAAGTCAGTGAGTTCGTCACAAAACAACCCAACCCCCTACCCCTAAGAAAACCTAACCCCCTCCCCCCCAACCCCGCCCACTCTTTTCCTGTCAGTGCCCCGAAACCCTAAATTTCCTAATCCTCGGCCGACAGCTTTACTTGCAAATTGAATCTGCGTCGAGATAGTTACTTCCAATGACAGCCGTCCATTGCGGTCTTCGTCAGACGATCAAGCGTTCAAATCCGAATTACTGATCTCAGCACCTTCGCCTCTCCTGTGTCAGTCAGTAGCCTCCTTTCTTCCTCTTCTTTCAGGTTTATTCTCGTCGTACTTTGTTCTTCCTCTCTCTCTCTCTCTCTCTCTCTCTCTCTCTCTCTCTCTCTCTCTCTCTCTCTCTCCTTCCTTCTTCAGAAACTCCATCCCCTTTCTCCTTTTCTCTGTCAGTCAGTGCCCTTCCTCCTTCTTCTACGTCCAGATTTACTCTCTCTCTCTCTCTCTCTCTCTCTCTCTTTCTCCGTCCAGAAACTCCATCCCCCTTCTCTTCTTCTCCTATGTGTCAGTCAGTGCCCTTCCTCCTTCTACGTCCAGATTTATTCTCGTCTCTCTCTCTCTCTCTCTCTCTCTCTCTCTCTCTCTCTCTCTCTCTCTCTCTCCCCTCCGTCCAGAAACTCCATCCCCCTTCTCGTCTGCTCCTCCGTGTCAGTCAGCGCCCTTTCTCCTTCTACGTCCAGATTTATTCTCTCTCTCTCTCTCTCTCTCTCTCTCTCTCTCTCTCTCTCTCTCTCTCTCTCTCTCCTCCGTCCAGAAACTCCATCCCCCTCAGAACTCCTGAAGCTGCCACAAGTTGCCCGGGCCATCTCGAGGGACCTCCGCCAGCCTCTATTACGCCTGGGTAATTAGAACGAGACGCCGTGGCAAAATCTTGTATTAGTTTTGGGATTTTTATCTGGTTCCTGCGGGTCCTGGGGGGAAACTGGAATCTCCCACCGACTCGCTCTTCCTGATTGGCTCATTCCAGTCGCCATTACTGGACGGTCTCTGGTGCACTCGCCCACGAAGAAATGCACCGTTCTTGTTGTTGTTGTTCTTGTTGTTCTTGTTGTTGTTGGATCGGTGGGGCCTCGGGCAGCAGGCCCTTTTCTCTCTCTCTCTCTCTCTCTCTCTCTCTCTCTCTCTCTCTCTCTTTCCTCTTAGATGAGAGTGAGCTGCCCTCGAGATTTTAGGTGTTTTAGGTGGGAATTGTAAGGAGTTACATCGAATATTAAGTTATGTTTTGGTTGTTGATTTTTTATGCTAATTTGCATTAATCTTACCATAATGATAATCTT
Source organism: Macrobrachium rosenbergii (assembly GCF_040412425.1). Lineage (NCBI taxonomy): Eukaryota > Metazoa > Arthropoda > Malacostraca > Decapoda > Palaemonidae > Macrobrachium > Macrobrachium rosenbergii. The sequence continues at coordinate 34,665,668 of NC_089757.1, read as the reverse complement.
CACTGCATGTTTTTTTAAAATTGGTTTAACACAATTGATTTATTTGCACAGCCGTTAAATAGGGACAAAGGAAAAATCAGCCCAGCTTGATATGGTAAAGAAAACGAATGTCATCTAGATTTTTATTCTCTATGATTTAAATGACTATGCTTGTTACGAGATCAGTAGACTTACCTGTTAAGGATATACGCGCATATAAGACAATTGTGTGATTGCAATCACTTTTTCTTTGTTCTTGTCTCTTTCTCTTTGCATTTCTTGTACTTCATGACATTGCTGTGTAGTTTAATCTTTGCTAGAAGGTCAAAATAGTCTAATACTCATAGAGAATAAAACCTGGATGGCGTTCATCTTTTATACCAATCGAGCTGGCCTGATTTTTCCCTCAATATAGGCTAATGCTCATAGAGAATAAAACCTAGATGGCATTCAGTTTTCATGCCAGTCATTCTAGCCTGATTTTTCCGTTTCCATAATTGAAGGAATTGCAATAGCTTTTTTTCTACCAAAAGGTCAATGCAGTGTGCACTGGGAATAAAAACTTAGACGACATTCATTTTCTTTGCCATATCAAGCTGGGCTTATTTATCCTTGTCCCTATTTAAAATAAATCAAAATCAGAGAGAAAAAGTTCTTTTGCGTACGTGATTACAATAACTTCAGATTAAAAGGGAAGATCTGTCATGTGTAGCATCTTATCTATCTATAAGTCTCAGGAAATAGTATATTGCTGTTTATTTATTTATTAAATTTATTTTTCATAGATTCCAGATTATCTTTTACCCTAATAATATTCTTCTTGCATTTTAATACTTTTTTTATCTATTTATCATTTTTTTCTTTTTTTCTGTATCTCACTTTACTTCCTCTTAATTCTTCCTAATGAACACAATATTCTCTGGAAGCCTGAATTTCAAGTCAGTGGCCCCTTTTGTGGGCTTGTTTCATATGAATAGGTTTGATCCACCGAATAATAATAATAATAATAATAATAATAATAATAATAATAATAATAATAATAATAATAATAATATCTGTCTTGGTATGCTTACACTGGCTTCTCCGGCATCCTGTTGCACAGAGCAGACAAAATCTAAAGGACCTCAGCTGCTGTAGGACGGGAACGCTTGATACCCCCCAAAAAAACGAGATAGAAATAGGCCTTGTCCCTCACTACTACTCTTAAAATCCTTGATAAAATTCGCATTAAAATGATAACGAGCGGAATAGGCCTACTGCTGTGGTTGTATACAAGTGAATTTCCTTTGTATTATTTGTGCTTTCTTCTGCGATAAATGTAATGCTTAGGCCCATTGACAAAGTTCCAGTAGATAAAGAATCCCCATTTTTTTTTTATTTTTTGCTTTTTGTTATTCTGGAATATGTGGACTACTTTTAGATAGCCTGAATTATTAGGTAATTTATATATATATATATATATATATATATATATATATATATATATATATATATATATATATTTATATATATGTATATATATATATATATATATATATATATATATATATATATATATATATATTATATATATATACACACATATATATGTATATATTTATATACATAATATATGTATAGTATATATATATATATATATATATATATATATATATATATATATATATATATATATGCATGTGTGTGTGTGTATCCTGAGCTATCTCGACCACTCCCTCTACTGAGCAGGATCATAAAAGTAAACAGAAGCCACGATAAGAAGAAGACCTCTCGATTCGCACAGGGTCAGGCAGCGGAAGGGTGATCAGTCATGGAGCTGTCTGTCTGTTTGTCTGTCTGTCTGTCTGTCTGTCTGTCTTCCTACCTGTCTCTGGGTGGCAGGAAACCAGAAGTGCAAGAAGAGGGGTGTTTAATGGTTTTTTTTTTTTTTTAGGTCTGAAAGAGGTTGCTGGGTCCATTCACGTTGCTAATGCGCGCATTATCATCTAGAGGCCATTTTGGCCGTAGGTCTATTAGAAACAACTGGGTTTGGGATAAGATGTGTTACTGGAGGTTTCTGGGGGGTTTTTTATGCAACTTTTTTTTATATTTTGTGGTAAGCCTCGGCAGTGGTTGTTATTTATTTTTTGTTTTAGTTTTGACTTGTGATTAAAGGTCCTGGAGAGATTATAAACATACGTGACTGGAAACATTTTGAAATGTAATTTTCGAGAATTGAAAACATTGTAATCTTATGGGTTATAGTTCAACAGTATTATGTTGTAAATTATTTTTGTGGATTTGAATTTGATTTATTTCCCCCCATACGACTTATTGCCACCACTGTGATATGCTATATGTGGAGGGAACGATAAGATTGTGTATGATAACTAGATTGCGCTATAAATGACAGCTCAAGAAGAATCATATATGATTTGAAGAACAGACATCACTAAACTGTGGGTCTGTCCCACGAAGTTTATTATCATTATTAATAACGTTTTTATAAGTATTAGTGTTATTGTTTATGCTCTTGTTGCTTCAGAAATATCTGGTATGGTTTAACTGACTGAAACTATGGAATGCATGACAACGTCAAATAATAGATTTTCTTTAATAGGAGTCCTCGGTAATTGTCTTTTATTATGATACGGAAGTTAGATAAGTTAAGAACTCCCATTGTTTACTTGTTCCAGGGGCTTTACGAGGAGAAGTCAAATGGAAAACAAGTCGCAATATTAAATATATAAAGAAGGTCTGGCATCGAAATTCGTGTCGTGAAGAAGCAGACACGAAAAAACGGCAGAAGGAGGAGGGGAGGAGGAGGAGGAGGAGGAGGAGGAGGAGGAGGAGGAGGAGGAGGAGGAGGAGGAGGAGGAGGAGGAGGAAGGAGCAATCAAAATATTAAACATATAAAGAAGGTTTGGCATCGAAGTTCGTCTATATTAAAGAAGCAGACACGAAGAAACGGCAGAAGGAGGAAGACGAAGAGGAATAGGAGGAGGAGGATGAGGAGGAGGAGGAGGATGAGGAGGAGGAGGAGGAGGATGAGGAGGAGGAGGAGGATGAGGAGGAGGAGGAGGAGGATGAGGAGGAGGAGGAGGAGGAGGATGAGGAGGAGGAGGAGGAGGAGGATGAGGAGGAGGAGGAGGAGGAAGGAGGATGAGGAGGAGGATGAGGAGGAGGAGGGAGGAGGATGAGGAGGAGGAGGATGAAGGAGGAGGAGGAGCAAGTTTAAACATTTAAAGAAGGTTTGGCATCGTCTCTATATTGAAAGAAGCAGACACGAAGAAACGGCAGAAGGAGGAAGACGGAGGAATAGGAGGAGGAGGATGAGGAGGAGGAGGAGGAGGATGAGGAGGAGGAGGAGGGAGGATGAGGAGGAGGAGGAGGATGAGGAGGAGGAGGAGGAGGAGGAGGAGGAGGATGAGGGGAGGAGGAGGAGGAGGATGAGGAGGAGGAGGATGAGGAGGAGGAGGAGGAGGAGGATGAGGAGGAGGAGGAGGAGCAATCAAAATATTAAACATATAAAGAAGGTTTGGCATCGAAATTCGTCTATCTTGAAGAAGCAGACACGAAGAAACGGCAGAAGGAGGAAGAGGAAGAGGAATAGGAGGAGGAGACGGAGAAGGAAGGAGGATGAGGAGGAGGAGGAGGAGGAGCCCAGAGGCCTCCCTAGAGCCTGAGAGAGCCTGTCCCAAAGCTAATTTCCGTCGCCTGAAGCAATCTGGGTGCCGAGGTCCCCTGGGGAAGTCGTCAGATTGGGCCGCGACTCTGCCACACGTTGCTCCATTTGATGGCGAAAGGGGCGGGGGCAGGAATGATAGGGGGAGGGGGAGGGGGAGGGGTTGGGAATGGAAACTGGGCAGGATTGGTGGCTGAGGGGTACTCCGACGGGAGAGATCCGATGAGGGGAACGAGAGACGAGAGGTGGAAGGTCAGAGAAGGGAGGATTTGATGGAGTTGTTTCGAGAGGAAGGGAAAATGAGGAAATTAAGGGAGAAAAAGTTAAACAGAAGAAGTAGAAGAAGAAAAATAATCGTGAAAATTTCCTGAATGTGCGATGAATAACTTACACCGGAATTCATAGAATTAGGAACAAAATTATTAAGCCTTCGTGAATATCTTATAGTAAAGAAAACGAAAAACGTGTTAGATATACTAAATATTATTTCCTTTAGTTGAACGTAAACAAGAACTTGAGCTGTTTTCATTGCAAATAATTGCTTGTTACATATTCCACCTCTGTTATGACCAACAGGAACGCATATAAAAGTCAGTTTTCAAGTGTTTTTGAGGCTTAAAAATTACTGACTGTCTCCATTCTAAGCTGCTTTACGAATACTAGCCTTGGTCCTCCGTGATGTCTCAAATTGACTGAAAAAGGAAAGGTTCAAGGGGTATTTATTACTTCCGTGCTAATTGCTTTTATTCATATCACAGCTGCTGGGGCGAATTTCTAAGCACCTAGGAATCGAAGCAAACATCGTATAACACACAGAAACGTGTGTGAGAGACAAGTTCGTGGATGAGAAAGCGACGAGTCTGCAGCTCTAATGAAACATAAATTCGACTTAGTGAATCATGTCTTTCTGAGAGTAAACAAGTCGTCCTCCTCCTCCTCCTCCTCCTCCTCCTCCTCCTCCTCCTCCTCCTCCTCCTCCTCCTCCTCCTCCTCCTCCTCCTCCTACTGCAACATTGGCCTCCAGTTAGGCTTCAATATTATATCTCTTTATACTGAGAGAGAGAGAGAGAGAGAGAGAGAGAGAGAGAGAGAGAGAGAGAGAGAGAGAGAGAGAGAGAGAGTCGTGAGGCAGAAAAAGCAACTGGGATAAGTTGATGCATTAACTCGTGTTCATAAAGAAAGAGGTCGCTGCTGCATGATTGAAAATCTAACCCCCCCCCCTTTTTAGGGGGGTAGGGGCGGTGAGGGTGAGGGGGGTGGGGGTGGAGATTGTTGGACCTTCCATTAGGTAAAATGAGGAACAATTGGTCATAAACTCAGCCGAGCCATTTGGTGCCGTGGGTGACTGATCACCTCAAAAGAAGAAGAAGAAGAAGAAGAAGAAGAAGAAGAGAAATAGGCCAATACGAGCGATGGACTTCTGCGTAATAAATAGCAAATAGCGTAAGCGCTGATCGACTGGATGAAGGAGAATCTACTAATATACCCTCAGGATTACCCGTCCGAGGGCGTCTCCCTTCTTCTGCCGGAGATTATGATTGTCTTCTGGGTGTCCCTAGTCCGTCATTCGCCCTGGGAGGCTCGGCCTCACTTCTTTTACGAAACACATTCTTAGAATTAATGTCTCGTAATCAACTCGACTTGTTACAACAACACCCGGGACGCGGTGTTCTGTTAGCCCAGTCATTGGGTGGGAACGCGTTTTACCCGTTTATATATAGGGTGTTGCTTGATTACAGATGATGTGAAAAAAGAATTTTTTTTTTTAATAGCGCCGGGAGCATGAGCGGTATTGTTAGGTAAATGATCTTGGATTGTAAATGTCTTCTTATATTCACTTTTCAAGAAAAATGTTGATGTTGTTAATCTAAATAAAAATGGATCATTATAAAGAGGATTTCTACAGATATGCTACAATAAATCAATGAATAATTCTTCTCAGAGGAAGAAAAACTAACGGTCATTCGGTTAACTTGGCTTGTTGAACTGTGTTACGGTTGCAATTACTGAGTAAAACCAGAAAAAACAAAGACCGTATATATAATTGAACTTAACAATAGCATATTAACAGACTACAAGCATAATCAATAATACACGTAAGATGGAGGATAATTGTACTTAAAACTATAAAATTTATTAACAAATAAATTTTTACCTCACGTTGGAATTAAACCCAGTACCTTTCTGGGGAGAAATGAGAGTGCTTTGAACCAGGCCGTAAGGACCAGTAATTTTACAGAACCCAGAGAGTTTCTTGGGCAGGTTGAACGCATTACTTCAGGTATTTTTAACCAAACTTCATCAGGTGGAGTAATTCCAATTAAATACATGCACCTGAGTCCCTAGTTGGTCAAGAAGTTGGTTTATACTCACTGGCGGAAGGTTTGTTAAGCACACCCAGGTAATTCCTCAGGTATTCTGCCCTAAAATGGAAAACGGCAGTATCTGCAAAATTTTCGGAATTGAGATATGAGTGTAACAAAAATTTTTGTATTAGAGTTTAACACGCAGTTTACACCCTTATGTATATATTTAAAGAAAGGAACCCTACAATATCCAACGCAACAAATAGGTATACGATTGGATAAAAGCCCTCTGTAATGGATGGCTCATGTTGCGATAATTATTCACTCCTTTTCCACCCTATTGATTCCTGGACAGCGTCTTTCATCAGGGTTGATATGGGACCCAGGTAATGTTACATAAATGACTGCATAAATTACCTGGCATTGAGTGAGACTGTGAACAAGTACTATAGCAAGAATGTAGTAAGTGTAAGTAAAAACAAAACTTTAACCATGGCCCGGTGGTGGTCTATCCTATATCGTTGTCAGAAGCACGATTATGGCTAACTTTAACCTTAAATAAAATAAAAACTACTGAGGCTAGAGGGCTGCAATTTGGTATGTTTGATGGTTGGAAGGTGGATGATCAACATACCAGCTTGCAGCCCTCTAGCCATAGTAGTTTTTAAGACTTGAGGGAGGACAGAAAAAGTTTAACATGACCTCGTCCACCATAACGCTTTCTCATGAACGCCTAAATTTGGTAACGTTAGGTCTGGTCAGAATATATGTGGGTAACCATTTCTAGGGAACCTAAAGATGACATTTCCAAGCGCAACTCTATCGAAGGGAAAGGTGACATGATAATAATTATCTTCTTCACCATCTCTGATCCTGCAATGCCATTAGACGCAAAAGGCTACTGTGAAATTCCTTCACTTATTCTCACCTTTGCTTTACTTCCACAAATCTCCACGAATCCCCAGCCTCCCGCTTCATAGTTCTCATCCAAGTAGGTCTGAGTTTTCCAACTTTTCTGATGTCCTCAGGATACCAGCTGACGCTATCATATACTGTTCTCCCAGGGGTTGGGCGAAGGACATGTCTAAGCCACCTGCATTTCCTATTCATTAGGATCCCAGCTGCAGCTGACACTATCACATACTATTCTCCCAGGCGTTGGGCGAAGGACATGTCCAAGCCACCTGCATTTCCTTTTCATCATTATTTAACCTAATAAGGAGCCTCTGTAAATTCCATTGTTATCATTTCTCACTTTATTCTGCCATCAGGAATGAACAGTCTTTTAGATATATATAGTTTTATTGTCACAACATGATTCAAGTCGAGACAACAATACAGATCTTACTAGACTTATGCACAGTGTTACTTTTGTATGCAATTTTAACTATTTGATTTCCATATCTTATTTAGCCTGTCCATTGTTTGATTTTCCTTTTATGCAAAATATTTTGTACGATGCTTTATGTCTGATTATCATGAATTCATCTAACTAAATAGTGCATTGTATTTGAAGCGCATGTTGTATTTGTTTCTTTATTGATTTTGATGAAATAAGAATTATTATAGCAGTTATCCTGATATACATAGACCTACCTGTTCCTATTAGGCCTAACAGAGAACATAAAGAGTCAACCACAAGGGTTTATGTTCGTCTGTCATCTAGTAACGTTCACCTCAATGTAATTATGAACAAAATAGAGTTTTTTTCATTCCGAATCCGGTTTCATCTCTCATGTATGTTTTTTAACAGTTATTCCAGTTTAACAGTGAATAAAACAGTTAATTATCTATTCGTGTCCTATAACTTCAACATTAAGTTTACAAGTAAATTCCTCGCGAATGTCATCTGAATAAAAACAAGTAAAAAATGCGCCGAAGTTTCTTCGGCGCAATCGAGTTTTCTATACATCGTATAATCAAGGCCACCGGAAACAGATCTATCTTTCGGTGGTCTCTGTATAATGCGGTATGAGCCGCGGCCCATGGAACTTTAACCACGGCCAGGTGGTGGCCTGTGTTGTTGGCAACTATAGCGTTGCCAGACGCACGATCATGGCGAATTTAACCTTAAATAAAATAAAAACTACTGAGGCTAGAGGGCTGCAATTTGGTATGTTTGATGACTGGAAGGTGAATGATCAACATACCAATTTGCAGCCCTCTAGCCTCAGTAGTTTTTAAGAACTGATGGCGAACAGAAAAAAGCGCGGGCGGACAGACGAAGCCGGCACAATAGTTTTCTTTTACAGAAAACTAAAAAATGTAATTCAGAACAATAATGATAAACTGATATGGCAATGCCTAATTGAAACCACGACGTCATCAGTAACTCGTGACCTTGAAATTCTTTGCCAGCCTAAGCTGAGTCTGTGGGGACTCCCCCTTTCGTACCTACAGAGGAATTCAGTATTGAGAATCTGTGAATCATTATCCTTGAGGAACCGTAAATTAGTGCTTTCAAGTGGAGTGCTTTACTTCCATGCGTTTCGTTGCTTGAAGAATTCTGCTTGTAGTGTGATTAAGTAGCTAATATAATTTGACTCTGATTGTTGTTAGTGTATTAGGTGTGAATGTAATTTCACTATTATTATTATTATTATTATTATTATTATTATTATTATTATTATTATTATTATTAATACTAGATAGTAGATAATTTTCCTAAGAGTGTTTTACATCACATTATGGCTAAATCGTGATAAAACAAGTAAGGAATGGAGCAAACAATAAGTAAATGTCAAGATAAATTGGGCTGGTCGGTGGCTTAAGCCAGAATGTGGTCAAGAAAATATTAATTCTTAGCAGTTTGAATGACGAGGCTTTGTAACTTAATCGTGGTAATGCAACTAAAGAATGGCGTTAACCAGTAGTCAATGTGTTGTAAACAATGAGGTACAAGGTGTCTTGTGCAAGAACGTGGTTAGGAAATATGATTTATTAGTGTTTTAAATCTTAAATTATAGGTGCTTACATCACGAATACCAAAATGCAGTCTTTTGCAGTAACTTCATCCCATTTCGCATCTGTCAGTTGAATGGCGTTTGCTTTCATAATTTATTTTCAATGGTATGTAAGTATAGTTTAACTTAGACTTTAATATTTTACTTACATTTTTAATTAATTTATTTGTTTATTTGTCAACTTATCCTTTTTTCTAATAACTGATCTCTTTCTGTATTTCCCATTACCTTCCGTTACTTCTTTCGAATGAACGCCTTAATATTCTTTGCAAGCTTGAATTTCAAGTCAGTGGCCCCTGTGTTGGGCTTGTTCCATATGAATAGTGGTCGTTTTGTGAATAATAATAATAATAATAATAATAATAATAATAATAATAATAATAATAATAATAATCTAGACGATACAGTCCTATTACCTTCTGTTGCGTTTTTCAAATGGACACCATACTCTTTGGAAGCTTGAATTCCAAGTCACTGTCCCTGTGTTGGGCTTGTTCCATGTGAATAGGGTTCATTTTGTGAATAATAATAATAATAATAATAATAATAATAATAATAATAATAATAATAATAATTCAGTGCAAATAAACGCCCACTATCATGAGTAAAAGTTATTCACAACTGTCAGATTCTGTCTCAATAGACATTGTCTCATGTTTGCTGTATTGAATAATAATAATAATAATAATAATAATAATAATAATAATAATAATAATAAATAAATAATACAAATTCGATGCAAATAATTAAACTCCCTTAATAATGAGCAAAAGTTATTCACAAATGTCTGATTCTGTCTGAGTAGACATCGTCTCATTTTGGTTAAGCATTGAGGGTATTATTTTGATCTCTCCATTGTACAGAAAGCAACGGTAGGTGTGTGTGTGCTGGGCATGTTGGCTGGGGCAGGATTTGGGCTGTAAGGCCAATGCCAAGATGTACCAGATGTATTGCCAACCCTCAACGTCACACAGGCTCACCAATCCACCTTGAAGTTGCCGTACCAAGTCAAAGCCCTCTCCAAGGCCTCGTCCGATTCCTTGCGTTTGGTCAAGTTATTCTCAAGCGACTTCACTTTTCAAGAGGGATTATTTAATCCCGAATGCCCATGGGTATTTTGGAAAGTGGGGTCCATTTTGCAGGTCATGTTGGCTTGGGTATGAGAGGTTTTGCAAAATAAATTGAATACAATTTGGGTATTCATTTTCGTCATGGCCGTCGGAGAAGGGTTTGGGCATCGGAGTCGCTAGAGAGAGAGAGAGAGAGAGAGAGAGAGAGAGAGAGAGAGAGAGAGAGAGAGGGTATACCCAGACATTTTGACGAATGGTCTAAGACCTCGTAATTTTCACACAACATGACAGCCGCCTGATTTATGTACGCCGCTGACCAATCAGCGCTCGCCGTTTTACTGTGTCCGACAACCGCCAATTTCAAAAGTATTTTTTTTTTCCTCTACTTTTCTTTCGACTGAGTCAAATGAAATGCACTTCTGTGAGCTGGTCTCAGCTTTGAAGTTATAGTGATTATTTAACTTGTTTATAGGATGCGAATATTATTGCCAGTTTATATATGGATGGACATGGGTTAAGGAAGAAGGTGCTGGCCCTTACATAGAAGAGCAATGGCTTCAGGGCTATTTTTTTAAAGCAAGACGTAACGCTTTCACACGCGAGGGAGTATAACCTTGTGAACGCCCAGATGGCCATGTTTTAATGAACATCATTTCTTTATTCCGATTTACGCCACCTACACTTTCACTTTTATCCACTAATGTGGTAGATTCATTCAGAGTCGCAGTTTACGTAAAATGAATGAAAATGAATGACGAATCCGCAGTAATAGTTCCACCATTCACTTTTCACCCCGAACAAAAGTAATAGTGAATGAACCTGCGGTAACGGTTCGGGAGGAATGTATGGCGCTGTTATTTTTAGATTCAGGCCGACTTTTCTTTTTCTCCCTTTAAAATGCTGCTTCATTAATTCAAGATTGTGTGTGTGTGTGTGTGTGACTGCTTCTTTTTTAGGCTTGGTGATATTGCTTTCTCATATACAAAAATATTTTTAAGGGATTTTATTTTTCTATAAGCAGTATTACTGACTTTTCGAATGAATAGCTCCGATGCTGCAAGGACATTTTAGAAAATAGTTTGACGAACTTAGTGCATATGAATGCACATGTATATCCATATAAATATTGGTATCTGTATTGTATTATGTACTCATAAATATATTCATTATCTATCAATTTCAAAATGCTCCGTGGGTGTATTAATTTTTGGGAAAAACAGTTAAGAAGTTAAAGGGTAACGTTATTTATATTTTATTTACTTGTGGAACATAATAGTTCGCTATCTTTCAACGATTACATGTGATGAAAAGATAGCGAACTTGAATTTTCACACGTATATAAAGATATAAATAATGCCATCCTTTAACTTCTTAACTGTTTTTCTGAAAATTAATAAACCCTTCTTGCATTTTGAGATGGATAGGTAATGCATATATTTATTATTACAAAATAAAATGCAGAAAACAATATTAATATGGATATACATGTGATGGAAAGACATGAATAAAACTAAGGTAATATTTGCACTTGGGGTTGTGGGGGGGGGGTCGAAGAACAGATTAAATCTTAAAGAGTAAATACTGACCAACACATATGAAAGCATAAGGAATTAGCCTCTTACTTAAATGTATTCTACTTCGTTGCTTGGTTTTTTTATTTTGTTTTATTTTATGTAAATGTGTCTGGAAGGGAGCCAGTTTATGACCCAATACCCAATTAATGGCTAACAGCCTTCATTTTCGTGTGGTTTAACTTTTTTGGTAGAATTTCTTAATCATAATCATGAAGTTATCAACGTATTGTACTGTACATATACTTGTTCGTTGCACTATAATCAGTACGTCACTATTTTTGGAAACTTTGGTAGCTGTTTTCCGTTGTGCGATGGAGCGCTGGAACGCATTTTGGATTTGAAGTGTCTCCGCCGTTTTCTATGATATCAGCGGAGAAACCTGGGAAGGAATTCGAGATGTCATTTGCTGATTTTTTAAAAATAAATATTATACAGTCACGCTGCTTTCCTAGGTTACTACTGGTCTTCATGAGGTGTGATTCTAGAGATATTCTTCTAGAATTTGCCAAGCAAAAAAATGAAATATCAGTGCCCTAGAATTTGCGATGCAAAAAACGGACATTTTCCAAGAATTTTCCTTGCAAGAGATATCATTGTCCTAGAAATTGTTGTGTAAAAAAATAACATATTAATGTTCCAACAATTGTCATGAAAAAAATTATATATCTTTGTTCAGGTAATTGTCATGCAACAAAATAAGATATCACAGTCCTAAAATTTTCATGCAAAAAAGAGGTATCCGTTGTCCCAGAAATTGTTTTGAAAAAAAATTAGATATCATTGTCCTAGAATTTGCCATGAATAAAAATAATATTTTGCCCTAGAATTTTCCAGGAACGGAGTTCCAGGACCTAAATGTCAAGGATTAGAGATATTAAATGTAAAAATGATGGTATCCTGCCAGCAGAACCAACTTGTGCCATGAAGCAGTATTGGTGAATTTACTCGCCATGCTTAGTGACTGGATCTTCATGAAAACGTCGTAATGGCGGTAGCATCTTTTTCCTATGAAGCTCATATGACATATAGAAAAATTTTTATGGCAAATGCATGCTAATATGTTTGCTATTCTAAGAATGCATCTTCATTAAATACAAAATGGAAGAAGTAATCAAGAATGACTGAGTGACTCTGTTATTATTATTATTATTATTATTATTATTATTATTATTATTATTATTATTATTATTATTATTATTATTATTATTATTATTATTATTATATTCAGTAGATAAAACCTATTCGTATGGAACAAGCCCACCACAGGGGCCACTGACTTGAAATTCAAGCTTCCAAAGAATATGGTGTTCATTAGGAAGAAATAAGAGGAAGTAAAGTGAAATACAAAAAGAAGAGATCCCACTTAAAAAAAAAATAAATCAATAAATGAATAAATAGATAAAAATGCATTAAAATGCAAGGAGAATAGTATTAGGGTAGTAATGCATTGCATCTTCGCTTGAACTTCTGAACTTCTTTTGTTATATTAGTAGTTTTTATCTGGGATTTGGGAAAAAAAGTAATGTAATTCTGAAGGCTGGCCTCATCTTATAAACAGCAGCGCTTCAAGAATCATGCATTGTATCATATAATGTCTTTTTTTGGTTTGTTTTTGTGATGGGTCAAAATTCGGTAATTTTTGCCTTGTTCTTCTCTCTCTCAAAGTCTATAAATATATATATATATATATATATATATATATATATATATATATATATATATATATATATATATATATATATATATATATATATATATATATATATATATATTATATATATATATATATATATATATATATATATATGTATATATATAATGTACTGTTTTGTCATCCATTGCTGGTCGCTAAATATTATTTAAACTTTAATAAAAATTCAATACATTTCCAACAGTGAAGTGAAAAGTCACTCCAAGAATTAGAAAGATGCCAAAACCTTTTAAGAAGAGAATTAAGGATGGAAATCATGAACACATTCATAGCGTTAACAATTATTATGCTAAGAACGGGACTACATTAACCAAAATACACTTCCAACAACAATAACAGTCACCCAATAAACCCCTCCTACGGGGACAACAGGTTCAGCATTCGAGGGGATAAAGGTCACCCCTCGGTCCATTCATTACCGAAAATTTATGGCGTTTTGGACTGCACAATACACAAGCGCCATGCTAATTACTCCTCTGGCGTAATATTCCCCAGTAACCTCGTTTCCATCCAATTGGAGTCTCAGTCTCTTGAACCCTCCACCCCACGCGCCCCCCCTTTCCCTTCCCGGCACTCCGGAGGACCTCAGGATTTGCTTTTAAGGCTCAAGCATCCAACCCCCTCTCCCCACCGCTTTCCCTTCCTGGCACTCCGGAGGACCTCAGTATTTGCTTTTAAGGCTCAAGCATCCCCCCTCCTCCCTTTCTCTTCCTGGCACCTGAAGGACCTCAGGATTTTCTTTTAAGGCTCAAGTATCCAACCCCCTCCCCGCTTTCCTTCCTGGCACTCCGAAGGACCTCAGGATTTGCTTTTAAGGCCCAAGCATCCAACCCCCCCTCCTCCTCCCTCCCTTTCCCTACCTGGCACTCAGAAGGACCTCAGGATTTGCTTTTAAGGCTCAAGCATCCACCCCCCATCCTCCTTTTCCCCTCCCTTTCCCTTCTTGGCACTCTGGAGGACCTCAGGATTTGCTTTTAAGGCTCAAGCATCCACCCCCCATCTTCCTCCCCCCTCCCTTTCCCTTCTTGGCACTCCGGAGGACCTCAGGATTTGCTTTAAAGGCTCAAGCATCCACCACCCCCCTCCCCCATCCCTTTCCCTTCCTGGCACTCCAAAGGACCTCAGGATTTGCTTCTCAGGCTCAAGCATCCTGTCAAGTTATGACTTCGCCTCCCTCTCGAAAGCCACTCAAGACCCATTACAGATATTGTAAGGTACACATGTTAAGGGCGGCCACTTGGCCCATTAGTCGCGTTTTGTACTTGTTTATCAAATTGAAACTGTAATGTAAAATTTAGGCCAAGGGCTCAAGCAAGTGTTGGGACCTATGATGACGTCATTCAGAGCTGATAGGGGAATTGAGAATAGAAAGGCTTGAAAGGTGTAAACAGGAGGGAAACCTCGCAGTTGCACTATGAAACAATTGTTAGGATAGGCTGGGAAGTAAGATGGAAGAAAGATAATATGAATGGAGGTACAGTAAAAAGAATGAAAGGAGTTGTAGCTAGGGGTCGAACGAAACGCTGCGAGGAACCTTAAGTAATGCCTACAGTGCATCGTGTGAGGTGTTCTGATGGCAGCACCTCCCTATGGGACTTGTTTATCAAGTAAAGTTGCGATATTTACGAAAATTAGTATTAGCTGCCTTACATTTCGTGTTAACTTCAAAATTCCACAATGGTGGAAATGACTGGGCTTCCTATTTTTGCAGGAAAGGTTCTTCGTTAATGTCGGGATTAATACTATTCAATTGGCTGTAGCCCAGCGTAAATGACCCGTGAATGAGATTCAAAGCAGTGTTCATGACCTACGTCGATAATAACCAAATATTTGCTCCCACGATGAGTTTGACTTGCCTTACAGCGACAAAATATTTTTTTTTTTTTTTTTTGCTTTGCTTGCATCTCGCCCGAATGGCTCCTAGTTAAAATGATAGTGATCATCATTGTGTCTTCAGTTATGATCATAATTATTGATAGTAACTGTTGCAGAAAGCGCGTTACTGTCATGACCTTGAAAATCGTAAAACACTGATCAAGATATCATTTACAGTAATAGTTGCAATTAGGATCAGGATCAGTAGCCTATAATTAAAACAGCAATTACGGTGCTGCTTGAATTAGTGTAAAATTCTTAATAATAATTATTAGTAATGAAAGCTGCATTGTAATAATATTAATATCAGTAGAAGTGGCTGTAGCTGTCACTGAAGATACAGTTACGTGTAAAATAGCACCGTTAATGTCATTTTGAAATCCTGACAATTTCAGTTTTATGAAACCCGATCGAATCCTCTTCCCTCTTCACCAGGATTCGTAAAAAGGATTGGACTCTCACCTCCTGAGTGAATGATGACTTGCAACGATAACTCCTATTGCAACTCATTAATAACTTCTGTGCATATGCAAGAAGGATAAAAAAAAGGGGGGGAAAAGGACCAAGGCTTAATATCACGCAAATGTCGCGCACAAGCAAGGTCTATGCCGCTGTCATTTCTTGCTCGGCACAGGCGACATGATTGGTCGCAATCGACGCGGCAAAAAATCCGAGGAGCCAATCAGGGAGCGGCATTAAGCCCGCCAAAAACTTAATAATAATAAACCCGCCGACGAAACGTCACTGAGGTTTTGGCGCGCGCGCGAAAGACGGACAGAGAGAGAGAGAGAGAGAGAGAGAGAGAGAGAGAGAGAGAGAGAAAGAGCATATTTGTTGTGGAGTTTTATCCACCGATTCAGCGACTGTGAATGAAAGCAAAGGAAGGCAAGCAGGGCCAAAGCAGTACGGGAAAAGGGGGTCCTGTGGATTCTACGCTCGGCAGGGAGTGTTTAATTAACGATTTTGCGTCAGGAAAGAAATATGTCAGAAAGCTTTGCACAAAAGCGACGGCGGGCATTGAATAATACGGCCGCATTATTCTATACATTTTTAATTAAGCTTCATAAATCATGCGATAAAGGGGGGAGGAGGAGGAGAGGGGAGAGGGGTCGGTGGTGGTAGGGAGAATGTGTCGTAGGTCGAGGGAGCTACGGGGAAGTAAGGAATCAGAGAGAGAGAGAGAGAGAGAGAGAGAGAGAGAGAGAGAGAGAGAGAGAGAATCATGTGTATTAAGCTAACCTTCAGCAATTATTATTCCATTCCTGTATGTTTAGTAAGCATCATACAACATATTTACTGAGAACCATCGCAATTTTAAGCATCATACAACATACTGAGAACCATCACAATTTGAAAAGTCATGTTGCGGTTTTAATCTTGTATTGAATTTGAATAGTTAGTTAAGTGATGGTTCCTCTCTTTATTCCCCCCACCCCTCTATGTCTGTTTATTTGTCTGTCTGTCTGTCTGTCTCGCTATGTATATGTAACGATAAACAGCCAATTACCAAGCTCAGGCCAGCAATTTGTAAATGAAGAAGAGTGGGAAAGCTTCTTAAGTATTGCGAAGTTCCCAGAAAATAAATTAACTCTTAAAGGTTAATATTGTTATATCATTGAGTAAAAAAATTATAACCATAAGTTTCTTTGACAATCTTCTTGATGGCTCTCGTTTGAACATCATTAAATTAATTATCATTCGTTGAAGACGAAACTCATCAACCATTTCATACAGGATATAGGACCCCGATATATATATATATATATATATATATATATATATATATATATATATATATATATATATATATATATATATATATACATACACATAAATATATATACATTTCCGCCATCATGATCGCAACGACCATAAAAATAAAAAAAGCCAAGCAGATATTTCGATACGAAGACCACCTTTTACATTTCTCATAAGTCCATCAAGGAGAAGGCGCGTATAGAGCTCAAATCTCCGTTGGCGGCCGCAGGAATTCCGACGCTACTCGGCGGTCGTGTGGCACTCCGGAGGAAGCCGTTTCCCCGAGGTTTGTTTTAATTTATGGCACGGTATTCCCCCGGGGTCAGGAAGCCGCCCTTAGCCCCATCTTAATCACACTATGGTATGGTCTTGTACAACTTCCTTACAAAGTTTCTGATGGGAGTTGAATGTCTTGGTGGGTGCTCTACGCTCTGAGAGGCTTATTTCTTTTTTTCTTTTTTATATTTTCTTTTTTTTTTTTGAAGATTTTTTTTTTTGCTGTTCTCTTTTTTGTTTAATGGAAACATTTGGCTCTCTCTCTCTCTCTCTCTCTCTCTCTCTCTCTCTCTCTCTCTCTCTCTCTCTGTACATTCTTTTCCCATGATTTTTCTCTCCGACATTTCTGCTCAATTGACTCTTTTCTTTCATATTTTTTTTTGTGTTGCTTTGTTTTCTTCCACTTGTTCTTTATTTAGTTCGGGTTCACTTTCATATATTTATTTGCTAATTAATTACCCGTAGTCCCTGTTTATTTGCATATATATACACTTACATTTTCTCATGAATTACTCAAAATTAATTAACCATATTCCCGTTTATTTTCATGTATATGTATATATATGTATATATAGATATATATGTATATAAGTATATATACATATGTATACTGTATATATATATATATATATAGTATATATGTATATAATATGTATACTATATATATATATATATAATATTATATATATATATATATATATATATAATAACTAATTAATTAATTACTCATAGTCCCCGCTTATTTACACTTGCATTTTCTCATTAATTACTCAGAATGATTTTATATGAATTATTTAGAAGATCAGAAACAATATTATATCAGTAAACATTAATTAACGATTCTTTGCAAGCATAAGTATTACTTGAATAATTTAGAAGATCAAAAACGAAATTATTTCAGTGAACATTAATTACCGATTCTTTGCAAGCATAAACATTGCTTGAATAATTTAGAAGATGGGAAGCAAAATTATTTCAGTAAACATTAATTAACGATTCTTTGCAAGCATAAACATTGCTTGAACAATTTAGAAGATCAAAAACAAAATGATGTCAGTGAACATTAATTAACGATTCTTTACAAGCATAAATATTGCCTGAATAATTTAGAAGATCAAAAGCAAATTTATATCAGTAAACAGTAACCATTCTTTACAAGCGAAAGCATTGCTTGCGTCAACAAGAAAACTCATGCCTGACATAATGGTCTCCCAAGCAAATGACACGCATTACGCTATGTAATGAGGTTTGGAGTACGACCCCATGTTTCTTATGATCTGCTTGCCACTGCTTTCGCTCAAGAAATGAAGCAGTTTGTCAATGAGAGTCTCTATGGTTGTTATGTATGGTAAACATCGCCATTTGTCATCCTTATAATATTTTGCTTGCACGAAAATTCTCGATTTCAATGAGTATTGCTTTATATGCATTAGCGTCTGCATAAGTTTTTATTTCTCATTTATCTATCTATTTATTTGTTTATTGATTCGTTTATTTAATTAGTTGCCTGTTTAAAGTATGATTTGTAATGCCGACATTGACATTCAACCCACCTGGAAAAACATTTTGAGAGTATTTTCTCATAAAAAAGGAAATATATATATACAATATATATTATATATATATGTATATACAGTACACATATATATATATGTATATATATATATATATATATATATATATATATATATATATATATATATTCAGAGATGGCTTAATGAATTCCCCCACCCCTGCCCCAACTCTTCTTTAACCCTGAACAGTCACGAACATCATCATACTGAAGATAAACAGAAGCTAAATACGAGAACAGAAAGACGACGGATGTCATGCAAAATGAACGCAGCATAAAGCAATGCAAATGCAAATTTAAAAATGTCGACACTTTCGCTGTGCCAAAGTCACCGTGATGAGCTGAGATTAGCTAACAAGTAGGCTATTCCAGACTTGTTCGCTTCCTATTTCCTCACTCGTTCTACCGAATCAATAGGAATATTAGCTCTGCTATTTGCGGCTGATGGATCATCCCATACGTTACATTTAATGAGCTTACGGCAGGAGGGGACCATATAGAATTGAATACACAGAATTTAGGCCAAAGGTCAAGCACTGGGATCTATGAGGTCATTCAGCGCTGAAACGGAAATTGACAGTAAAAGGTTTGAGAGGTGTAACAGGAGGAAAACCTCAAAGCAGTTGCACTATGAATCAATTGGTAGGAGAGGGTAGAAAGTAAGATGGAAGAAAGAGAATATGAAAGGAGGTACAGTAAAAGGAATGAAAGGGGTTGCAGCTAGGGACCGAAGACACGCTGCAAATAACTTTAAGTAATGCCTACAGTGCACCGCATGAGGTGCACTGACGGCACTACCCCAGTACGGAGGTGGGTGACCATATACCCAGTAATCTCAAATCTTGGGTTAATCCAAGGTCTACCACAGATTTGGGTACACTACAGTTTACAGTAGTTGCTTATTTTGGGGTTGGAAGCAGGAAGTGATGGGGTTTATTAGTATTATTATTATTATTATTATTATTATTATTATTATTATTATTATTATGTTGGAAGCAGGAAGTGATGGGGTATTATTATTATTATTATTATTATTATTATTATTATTATTATTATTATTATTATTATTATTATGTTGGAAGCAGGAAGTGATGGGGTATTATTATTATTATTATTATTATTATTATTATTATTATTATTATTATTATTATTATTATTATTATTATTATTCGGAAGATGAAACCTATTCATGTGGAGCAAACCCACTGACTTGAAATTCAAGCCTCAAAGAATATGGTGTTCATTAGGAAGAAGTAAGAGGAAGTAAAGGAAATACAAAAATAATATTAAATGTAATGGGACGTGACTGTAGGCTGATTGTCTAAGAGCATCGCAAATTTTACCATTTTGCAACGTACTTTTGCAAGTATTGTGATGTATGATAGTGATCCAGGCAATTGTGAAAAATTCCAGTTGCCTGAAACACTGAACGAGAAGTAGTTTACCATTTTCATATGGTACACAATGTTTGGCATTATATCTAACAGTGAGAGTCCCTAGCGAGTGGCAGTGAAAGTCCCTTGTGAATGGCAGTGCAAGTCCCCAGCGAATGGCATAAAAACGATGGAGCACTTACCATCACGTCCGTACTCAGCGTCACAGCACTCTTTTAAGAGATTTCCCTTGAGCACTCTGGAAGGTGAGTCTGTACAAGCCGCTGTCTCATGACTTGGGTAGAATGAGTAATGAGTGTAGGTAATTAAAGAAAGTAAGAAAAGTAAGAATTTTAAGCATATTTAACTGTTTGGGAGACTGCATATCGTACAGAAACAATTTGACACTTCCTCAGAAAGTACAGAACACAAAGTATGTTTTAGAATCAGCTGTTTAGACCATCGTCCCTTATTGGGATATTCTCGCTCTATTTTCTGCTTGTTCTTCGTAAGAACTGGTTATTTGATATATTGGCGTTAGCTCCGAGTCCAAGCTTTCTTTTTCACTCCATTTAATGAAAACTAAGTATTACCATTTGCAAGAAACTGAGTATTGTTCATAGGACTTCCTGCACCTGCAGAGATGATATATTGGTGCAGCATACTTTCAGATCATTTTTAGTCCTGAAACAATTATTGAAATAACAATCTCCTCTGAGGATGTCAGCAACCTCCACTGATGTTAATCTTTATTGCGAACCCTTGGTCATGCCTTTCAGGCAGTTTTATTGGTGTTTATGATCGTAAGTTTCAGAAAGGATGTAATAGTTTTTTTTTATGCATTGTGCCTTTACCTTTTGTCTCTGACTTTATATGTGAATTTTCGAATGTTAGAAGTTTGCTTTGGCGTTCAGTGGCATTTTCGTCTTCTGTATGCTGGTATTTCCCCGTGTTTAATAATAATAATAATAATAATAATAATAATAATAATAATAATAATAATAATAATAATAATAATAATAATAATAATAATAATTCTATTAGGTTTCTCAAGAACTGAAATGTGAAAATTTGGTTACATCCAAGAGAAAATTAACGACATATATGTTATTAAAAAGCAATTACGAAACAGACCAAGTTATTCTATTCAGGGGAGCTATATTCTGTATACAAATGAACCAGCGCCGAGCTTCCAAAAATAAAACTGGATATTGATGATGGTGATGATAATGAGAGTTATGAATAACAAATTAACTTACGTAGGGATATGGTCATTTTTTTTATTCATGATTAGAATATGGGAAAATGAAAGAGTTTGTTATGATCCTTCATCATTTCCAGGTGTCAAAATTCACCAACAATAAATTTTTAATGAAGTTTCATCGTGAACGATTTGTCCCAGATTCCAGAGAAATACGAGAAGGAAGAAGAGCCGAGAGTACCCGGATGGAAACAGAAACAGTTCCTGACTCAAGAACCCTATTCCGATTCGCGGAGCAGTTGTCCAGAATGTAGTGTTTTTTTTTTTTTACTAGTGTTCTCTCGCGAACTTTTATCGATAATAATTTGCAAGACAGATAGTTGGTAGTGTAACTGTGACTTCCTTAATTAGAAAATCAGAAACCAATAAATGTTCCCGTTTGCATAGATAGTCGACCATCGTCTTCGTAGCCTAGCCTAGGTGGTAAGTCACGTCGCTGTCATAATCCCCTGTTAGTTATAACTAATTGAATTATTTATTTTTCTGTCTGTTTATCATGCATTATTGGGCTTTTGGTAAGTTATTTATCTTGCATTATTTGGGACTTGATAATTTATTTTATGTTGCATTATTGGGTACTTGGTAATTCTACAGAACAGCTCCGCATGAAGTTTTGTGTATTCAAGTTTAAAAACAATAGAATAAAAATTGATTTGTCCATCTGTTTGCACAATAAATGAGGAAATAACAAAAAAATCCATCCCACAAGGTTAATTGAACATCATAATCCTGCAATTCAGTGCATTGCCCAAGTCAGAAAGGTAGAAAATGATAAATCATAGCAGAATCAGGCATAAAATAAGTAGAGCGAGCTCACCAACAGTAAAAATATCCGAGAATTTTAGGTACCATGAAAATATACCAAAGAACGTTACAGGAATGCTTGCTAATCTTACTGTACCTAACATGGGGTACTGAGTACTTACCTGGTGGGGGCCTTTGTTCCCCAAGGACCCCTTTCCCCCAGCCTGACCTAAAATGCTGTAAGGTAAAGAGCAAAGTACAGGGATACATCTTAACCTAACCTAACCTAACCTACGTTAGACACCAGGTTCTCACCTGGGATGGGCTACCCCATCCACCCATCTGCATGGTGATTGGGCTAGTTTTTCCCATGATTTGTCTTTCACCTGGAAGATGAGGGTTGTAAATTCATATGAGTAGGCAGAAGACGCAGTGGTGGCACTGATGATTACTGCAGAGCCTGGTTAACAAACATTTTAGGAGCCTACCCTTATTGTAAGCCTAAAGTTCATTAACACTGAATGGCTCCAATGGTAGCCTAAATGTGACCTTTCAGGGCACTCAGCCCAACCGAACAATGATAGCCTAAATGTGACCTTTCAGGGCACTCAGCTCAACAGAACATATCACACTTGCTTCAAGACATTAATCCTGTATCCAGTGTTTGTTTAGACTCAGAGCCTAAACAATAATAATTCCGATCTCTGAATGCTGCCCTTTGAAACATGTACTGTGGCAAATCATATTCTTATTGAAACATTAACCATTCAGTTTAGGAACTTAACACCAGTTAGATAAGCAACATGAAATGAGTGAAGTACAAAGATGTACTGTATTTACCTTAACCTATCCAAGGGCACCAAGCCCTTACCGGGGCTAAAATCTTTGCCCCTATTGACCTTTCCCAGGGTAAAACATTACCTAGGGCCCTGTAAATGAAGATAAATACTGTAATAGGGTTGTGACCTAACCTAACCTACACTGCTAGTCCTCACCTGGCAGAGGATTTCCCCCACCCCTCCCCTTGGAGCCCTCCACTTAACCTAATCTAGGGTATTGTAAGTTAAAATAAATGATAGAGTTGCCACCTAACCTAATGCAAGGTACCTGGTCCTTACCTAGGCCCCCACTAACATAGCCTAGGTTAGCAGGTCCTTAGTGAGTGACTTCCCTTCAAGAACCTACCATAAACCTTTGTTATTGTCAGTTGGCTAAAGTTCCCTTGTACAGTACCAGAGTTAAGAAGAGCAGCTTTAGGAATGGAAACTAGATATTTCCCAAAAGTATAAAGTAACACTTGGTAGAGACTTTGTGACCAAAAGAGCCCTGCTTATGTATTCAAAACGAATAGACTGCCTGTGTACTCATCAGTTTTCTTTCGGAACCCACTCTCATATAAAAACTTTTTCAATTGCAGGTTATACGGGACTTTGTGTTACCATGACTTGATTCATCAAGCAAGAAATGGTCGCCATTCGTAGATGTTTGTCAAGAAGAAGGGCTGCATTGGTCAACTCTCCTTTAAGGTAAGTCCAGTTGTTTCTAAATTTGTTTAATTATAGTATTCTAGATACAGACAGCACTGGTTTGGAATTCGAATTTGCGCACTACCTCTTTAGCCAGCTCCAAAGATATGCTGCACACTAAGTAATGGTCGGTTTGCAACCATGTTGGCTTTCAAGTAATCTGTCTTTTGAGCTAGATATCAGTTAAGTTTCTTGCATATAATTGTCAGGATATAGAAATTAGGATTGTTGGAATGCCATATGGAGGTCGAATTTGAGCTTTTATTCATAATGTGTGATTTAGTCATATGTACTCGTACTTTCAAGATGGGACTAAAAATTTGCTTCTAGATCTAGGTTTTGGTACAGTCCAAGGTAGGACTGTAGGTTGATGATTCATTTGGTGTACTTTTCAGTGGCCGTTATTTCCTCGTATGTTTTCACAGTCTTCGAGTAGAATTTGTTAGTAGGTTACACCAAAGACTAGTTCCTCATTGGACGAGTCGGTAGAGTTCTCGGCTAGCACTCTGCTAGGCCCGAGTTCGAGTCTCCGTCCGGCCAGTGAAGAATTAGAGGAATTAATTCTGGTGATGGAAATTCGGATTCCACAATAAGCTGTAGGTCCCGTTGCTAGGTAACCAATTGGTTCTTAGCCACGTAAAATAAGTCTAATCCTTCGGGCCAGCCCTAGGAGAGCTGTTAATCAGTTCAGTGGTCTGGTTAAACTAAAATATCCTTAACTTTATACCAAAGACTTTCTTGATCATTCTTATTTCATTCCTCATGCATGGTTGTTCAGCCATGTGCGGGTCTTTTCGGCCGTAAGCCATTTAGGCCGCATAAGCACGTTCATGTTCAAAATGGGGGCCGTGTTTAGTACTGTACCATCCCTTTGGGGATGTACGAAAAACATAAAATAATGACGGTAAATACCATAAACACAACCGGTTCAGCCTCTCCTGTTTTTACTCGTATACAAGCACAGATCGTGAATTTCACATATTACGAACATTTGCTGTGTCCAGTAGCCTATTGATGTTTTCAGACTTTGTGATTTGGCTTGGCAAATCACAGACCAGCGGTTTAATTCCCGGTTTGTCTTTGTCATATATGTCCATGCAAGATTGCCATGTTATTATCAAACGTATGGTAGGTGTGAAACTGACTTCCGTGTCTTGGAAGAAACAGTATTGAGAATGAAGAGAAGAGGGCAAGCTATTTACACATTTTTTTTTTTGTGCCATTTTTTAACTTTAAATAGGGGTCGGCAACCTGCGGCCTGCGAGGGATTTAAGTCCGGCCCGCTGTCTTAACACCTGGACACTAATTATCTAACAACTGTTACCTAGTTTAAGGCGTTAAGCAATCCTTATTGTACTCTTGATATCATGGCATAGCTTAAGGCCCGCTCTCTCCTTAAGATAGCCGACCCCTGATTTAAGACGTTCATAATGGTTCATCTGCATTAACAGTTTCTTATAAGTTTTGGAAAAACATTTTTTAAGAGTTGCAAATCTTAGCATCTTGCTTTCATACTAGGCGAGTCATGTCTATTTTCAACCTTTGTTTTTTTTGTTGGGAGGGGACGGGGGTGGTGGGGGGAGGGCGAAAGATAGGACTGAGTGCAGACATGCCTTCAGCAAAAATGGTCAATGTACCTCATGTGGTGCACTGTAGGCATTACTTAAGGTTCTCTGCAGCGTCCCTTCGGCGCATAGCTGAGACCCCTTTCGTTACTTTTCCTGGACCTCCGTTCATATTTTTTCTTCCCCTTTACTTTCCACCCTCTCCTAACAATTGTTTCAGAGTGCAACTGCTTTGAGGTTTTCCTCCTGTTACACATTTCCAATCTTTTTACTGCCAAATTCCCTTTTCAGCGCTGATTGACCTCGTAGGTTCCAGCGCTTGGCCTTTGGCCTAAATTATATATGCTGTTCAGTTCTCTCTCTCTCTCTCTCTCTCTCTCTCTCTCTCTCTCTCTCTCTCTCTCTCTCTCTCATGGAATAATATTCGGAATCAGTTACATGTTACCTTGTACGCTCTCTCTCTCTCTCTCTCTCTCTCTCTCTCTCTCTCTCTCTCTCTCTCTCTCTCTCTCTCTCTCTCAAAAAGGTTATTTGGTAGTATCTCTCTCTCTCTCTCTCTCTCTCTCTCTCTCTCTCTCTCGTTCAAAAAAAGGTTATTTGGTAGTATCTCTCTCTCTCTCTCTCTCTCTCTCTCTCTCAAAAAAGGACATTTGTGATCTCTCTCTCTCTCTCTCTCTCTCTCTCTCTCTCTCTCTCTCTCTCTCTCTCTCTCTCATTCAAAAGGACATTTGGTACTCTCTCTCTCTCTCTCTCTCTCTCTCTCTCTCTCTCTCTCTCTCTCTCTCTCTCTCTCTCTCTCTCATTCAAAAGGACATTTGGTAGTCTCTCTCTCTCTCTCTCTCTCTCTCTCTCTCTCTCTCTCTCTCTCTCTCTCTCTCTCTCATTCAAAAGGACATTTGGTACTCTCTCTCTCTCTCTCTCTCTCTCTCTCTCTCTCTCTCTCTCTCTCTCTTCAAAAGGACATTTGGTAGTCTCTCTCTCTCTCTCTCTCTCTCTCTCTCTCTCTCTCTCTCTCTCTCTCTCTCTCTCTCTCTCTCTCTCTCATTCAAAAAAGGACATTTGGTAGTACTACAGCAGGATTTATACGCGCCTGACCCATAACACCGCGAAATGGCCCGCTTTACCTGATTTGCCGGAAGTCTTAACCAGATTATTTGTAGCGCGCATTTATGCAGTCGTATATTTACATCATCCCCGCCAGTATTTATAGAAATCCTATAAGCATATGGTAACAAAATCCCCCTCACCCCCACTCCCTTTAAATTGAACGCCTACTTAGAACGCAATTTATCTAACGATGTGGCAATTTTGCCCCGTTCGGGCAAAATATGTAATAGCGCCATGAGGCGAATTAGATTAATATGTTAATGAGTTCGGCGCATGATAGTGATGGACGACTGTCGTCACATGGAGTAAAGTAATCTAAGCGGATGTATAAATCTCTTTGATGGATTGCGGTGGGAGTGTTAATGAAATTACAAGTTTATTCATTAGCGTTACGGATATGTGTGTGTCTGTCTCGAATTTGGGATGCGAAACCATATGTATGTATGAAATGTACTAAGATAGTTGTTAATGTTTGCTTAATGAGGTACAAGCGAAATTCATAAAGACAAGTTCCTCTCAGTTTGAAAATATTTTTTGAAGGCTGTATTCAAGTTTTCCCCTGTCGATGCTGTTTATATTATTATTATTATTATTATTATTATTATTATTATTATTATTATTATTATTATTATTATTATTATTATCCAGAAGATGAACCCCAGTTCATATGGAACAAGCTTACAGAGGCCTTCTTCTTCTTCTTCTTCTTCTTCTTCTTCTTCTTCTTCTTTCTTCTTCTTATTATTATTATTATTATTATTATTATTATTATTATTATTATTATTATTATTATTATTATTATTATTATTATTAATCAGAAGATAAACAAACCCGTATTCATGTGGAACAAGCCTACAGGAGCCATTTATTTGCTCATTATTATTATTATTATTATTATTATTATTATTATTATTATTATTATTATTATTATTATTATTATTATTATTATTATTCGAAATGTAAATCCCTATTCATATGGAACCAGCCCACCACAGGAGCCATTGACTTGAAATTCAAGCTTCCAAAGAATGTGGCGTTCATTCGACAGAGGTTACAGAAGATAACAGGAAATACAGAAAGAGTATTAGATTATTAGACGTCTAAGTTACACTTTGTACGTAAAAAAGGACACTATTTATTGCAGCCAGTGGGCTGTATAGAATTGGTTATTGACGGATCCCTTAAGAAATTCATAAAGGAAAGTTTTTCTCAACTGAAATTTTTTTTTTTTTTTTAGGAGAATTTCAAGTTTCCTTTGTCGATGCTGTTCTTGGATTGATTACAAATAATCTACATTTCAATAAATAAGTAAACAAGTAAACAATGCGCCGAAGTTTTATCGGCGTAATCGACTTTTCTGTACAGCATGTAATGCTGTATGAAACTCCCATCCCCCTGCCCATGAATCTCTCAGTCGCGGCCTATGAAACTTTCAGCCACTGCCGGGTGGTGGTCTGTGTCGTTGGCACCTACAGCGTTACCAGGCGCATGATCATGGTTAACTTTAACTTTAAATAAAATAAAAACTACTGAAGCTTGAGCACTGGAATTTGGCATGTTTGATGATTGGAGGGTGGATGATCAACATACCAATTTGCAGCCCTCTAGCCTCAGTAGTTTTTAAGACCTGAGGGCGGAAAGAAAAAGTTTGGACGAACAGACAAATAGCCATCTCAATAGTTTTCTTTTACAGAAAACTAAAATGGATAATAATGACTGCAGCCAGCAGGCTCTAGAGAATAGGTTATTGACGAATCACTTAACGAAATTCATAAAGGCCGGCCATGGTTTAATTACAGATAATCTAAGGCTCAATTTATGAGTAAAAGAGAAAAATATTCATTGCAGCTAGCGGGCCACATAGAATTGGTTATTACCAAATCACTTGAGAGAGAGAGGGCCCTCCGGCAAAAATCACCTGCAATCACAGAGCGCCAAGTGCTCTGTCATCGACGAAAAACCGCGAGCAATCACCGGTAAGCACCGCCAATCAGGAGTAGTCTGGCCAAATTCCCCTTTTATCACCATACACTACCAACAGTCATTTAAGGTTAGGGCCGATTGCAGTCCGTAATCTGACGTTAACACTCGCTAATTGCCACTTATCGCCGATAGTAAGCGCTCGACCAACTGCAGCCAACTGTCAGCGGTGGCCTGTGTTTTAACAATTACGGGCGGTGATTCATGGGCGTCTCCGTAGCGGGTCGTTAACATTGACATTCAACGTTTTGATGTTCAGTTTTGATCTGCGTTTTTATATTGCGGTTTACAGCCTGTTAATGCGGCGGATTCGTCGTGAATGATTGCACGGTAGTGCTCGTGATCGTTACGAGAGACTGTACACACACGCACACACACACACATATATATATATATATATATATATATATATATATATATATATATATATATATATATATATATATATATATATATATATATACTGTATATTATATATATATATATATATATATATATATATATATATACTATATATATATAGATAGATAGATAGAAAATAGAGATAGAGAGATAGAGATATAAAGATAAGAAGATATATATATATAGATATATACAACACTGATATATATAGATAGATAGAGAAAAGAGAGAGAGCGGAAAAAAGTGTAGTGGTATAGGAGTGTTAGAAGTGGAGATAAAAACTGCAATTTGGTTATGGAATAATGAAGATAGTCGAAAGTACAGTTGTATAACAGAAGAGAATATCATGTTTAGGCTTAGGGCGGGTGGAATAAATAGGCAGTAAGGAAGAAAGGAGAGAGAAAAACAAGATAATAAAAAGTAATGGGAATGTGAGGAAGATATTCGAAATGTGTAAAAATTCTACGAGGAAGTAAATGTATAAATGGCAAGTGGATTTAGCTATAAATGATGCAAAATAGATTCCCCCTTCACAGGTGAATGCCCTCTTGGGTCGATGGACTGATTATAGGAAAGACTGCTGAATGTGAAAGATGGAATAGAGGAGAGTTGATTGGTACGATATTAGAAAGTATATTGGTTTACGGTAGAGAATGGCTGAGGAAGTTAATGCTGAGGATGCAAGGAATACTTATTAGGTTGAACAATAGAAGGATACCAGGCGTTGATGGGACTACAAAGGGAGATATTGCCGTACAAAGGTTTGTGACTGAGTGACCGATCACAGTGTGTAAATAAGTCGATAGCCGCGTGGTCAAAGTCACTACGCATCGTTGTTTCTAAACTAGGACGCGTTTCGAAGTTTGATAGGTGTAGAAGCACTGACTAATTATGATTCCTTTCATGTGTAAGTTATTTTTGCATTTTTCTCCCTTTTAGTCTTCACCTTATTGTACTATCCAAGTTCTCATATCATCATCTTCAGCTATTATTTTATTTCATTTGCATCGAACCTGTAAACTGCACATCCATAAAGGAGAGTTGGCTTAATAATTCTTTTATACATTCTAATTTTGGCTATCTTAGATACTTATTTTCTCTTACCTTCCTTGCTGTGATAGTAGTGATAAAATATTTTGTCGCCAGAAGTTTAAATAAGGTAGTTTTATTTTGAAGTATAGTCACTAAACCATCACACTGTTTCCTCCTCTATTCTGAGAATAGGAAAGAACATCTCTTCCCTACTCCTCCCAGATTTTATAAGAAAGAATATCTCTTCCGTCCTTCTCCCAGATTTTAAACCTATTGTTTTTGTACTTAATCTCTCTCTTTGGAGTCATCGTTTAGCCCATGTACAAAATCCAAACATTTATATTAAGCAGCATTCTTAAATCAACCTACCCGTATTCCATAGTTGGTATAAAACATTCTCTCTCTCTCTCTCTCTCTCTCTCTCTCTCTCTCTCTCTCTCTCTCTCTCTCTCTCTCTGTGTGTCTGAAGGATTCACCAAATAATTCTCTCTCTCAGTGATGGACTCACCAATAATGCCTCTCTCTCTCTCTCTCTCTCTCTCTCTCTCTCTCTCTCTCTCTCTCTCTCTCTCTCTCTCTCTCTCTCTCTCTCTCTGTGTGTGTAAAGGATTCTCCAAATAATTCTCTCTCTCTCTCTCTCTCTCTCTCTCTCTCTCTCTCTCTCTCCTCTCTCTCTCTCTCTCACAGGGGAAAATGTTTTATTTTCTTCTTTAATTCCCCCCTTTTGAACTGAAGTTTTTCCCCTTAGACTTTCGCTTGCCAAGAAGACGTGTTAAGGGAAGATCAATGACGTCTGTCCTCCATCACGTTGCCATGGCAACCTTATCCGATGGGAAAGAAATAAACACAGCGAAAAGGCTTTCGTTCCTTTTACGAACAAGATTGTTAATCTTTAATAGTCTGATTGATATTTAGGCAATACTCCACATTGTTTATATTTTAGAGCTTGCAAAACATTCGTGATCAGCTTCTCTCTCTCTCTCTCTCTCTCTCTCTCTCTCTCTCTCTCTCTCTCTTCTCTTTGCATTTACATACGTGTTTCAACATTATAGCTTATTCCTTTTACGAACGAAATTGTTAATCTTTAATAGGCTAATTGGTATTTAGGCAATACTCCACATTGTATATATTTTAGAGCTTGCAAAACATTTGTGAACAGTTTCTCTCTCTCTCTCTCTCTCTCTCTCTCTCTCTCTCTCTCTCTCTCTCTCTCTCTCTCTCTCTCTGCATTTACATGCGTGTTTCGACATTATAGCTTATTCCTTTTACGAACGAAATTGTTATTCTTTAATAGCTTCATTGATATTTAGGCAATACTCCAAATTGTTTATATTTTAGAGCTTGAAAACATTTGCGAACACTCTCTCTCTCTCTCTCTCTCTCTCTCTCTCTCTCTCTCTCTCTCTCTCTCTCTCTCTCTCTCTCTCTCTCCCCCCATACACTGAAATGCATGTTACGTCCATACACCCTATTCCTTTTAAAAAGAAAATTGTTAGACTTCCATAACTTAGATGATGTTTCGGTAATACTCGGAATTGTTAACATTTTAGAGTTGGAAAACACCTGTGATCAGGTTCTCTCTCTCTCTCTCTCTCTCTCTCTCTCTCTCTCTCTCTCTCTCTCTCTCTCTCTCTCTCTCTCTCTCATCATAGCTTTATCGATACCTATAGTAAAGAAATTTCAATTATAATTCATATTAATTAGTTTTGTCCCTTGACAAACCCAGTTTATTAATGGACATTTATATAGCTTTCTCCTCCTTTGAGAGACTCCTCAAAGCCTAACCACTCCTCACCTTTCGTGTTCCTTCCCTCTGAGAGAGCCCAGGTGTTGCCTATGTCACCTGGGAGTTGTAAGTCTGGCCATAGAGGGGAGTTTGAATTAGGCAATGTCCTCTTAGGCACTACAAGCGCTTCTAATAAATCCATATGAAATAACATTCAAGTCTTACTCGGGAAACCGTATAATGTACAAAATGGAATCCAACGCTCATATATTGTACAAGTCTAACCCCCTTCTCCTAAACCCCCTCCTTCTATTCATCCCCTGCTACCCACCCCCACTACAACGAAGCCCCCCATTCCCAGCTCCTTCCACATAAGGATTCTTATCGTTTACCCCTTCCCTCCATCTCTATCTGTCTCTCTCTCTCTCTCAGAGCAGCCTTCAACAAGGCTCCCTTTCCAACAATACCCTCCCCTCCTCCTCCTCCTCCTCCTCCTCCTCCTCCTCCTCCTCCTCCTCCTCCTCCTCCTCCTCCACCTCCTCCTCCAATCCTATCTTGAACCCCCCTTCTGGTTCCTCTTCCCTTCCTTGTCTTCCCTCCCCCTTCCCCGATCTTCTCCAACCCTCCCCCTCCCCGTCACACCCATTCTGTTCTGAAGCCCTTTAGTTCCTCTTCCCTTCCCTTTCCTTCTCTATCCCCTCCCCTCTTCTCTCCTGCCCTTTCCCTTCCCTCCTCCTCCCTCCCCCTCGGCCTCCACCTCCCCCATCCCCTCCAGCCCAGAGTGACACAAATAAAGCACAACACACACAGACACGGGTCGACCTAACACGCGGTGCCAACTCCGACACTGACATATTGCACTTGACATGTCGCGCAAATTGAAAGGCACCATCTGGCATCTAATAATTAGATAAGCGCTTTTTTTCTTTTTTCTACAATAGCCTTTTTTCCCTTTTATTAGATGCGCACGGATTTTTCGCTGTGTCTTTAGGTGAAATCTCATTATTTCTTCTCTTATGAGCAATAGACAGTTAATGAATTCATCTGTATCCGGATTCAAAGCGCTTGGGATTTCCTGTTGTCGTCGTCATATAGGCTTTCGGTCATTGTTTTTCTGAACAATTCGTTGTACGGTTGTTCACGCGACATTTGTACAGATTTTGTTGTTCATATGTAAAAGATATGTAAAAGGAGAAGAGACCAGCTACTTATAAAAAAAAATTGTACTTCTTGCGAAGTTAAAAACTAATTTCATTTTTTGGGAGGACGAGATATAGAGTACAAGAACCGAGTGTGCGTATTGTTTTGTAATGAGAGAAAATTGGAAAATTCTAATACAATTAACTAAATACTTCTTGTTGAAATAAACACCAGTATGATTCCTTGTTGCTAAGAAAACGTCTCTATATTTAATAGTTAAGCATCTGGAGGTTATATTAGGTTTTATCCAGTACCCTATGTTTTTTGTGTAATTCATTTAAGCGTTATCGTATTGTTCGTAACTGCTATCTTATTTATTTTCTGTTGGGAGTCATGCAAGGTAGGATTATTGGTCTCTCGGCGTTTTGACAGCAGTCCTTGGTAACGAGATTGGATTTTCACCAAAATTAAGAAAAAATTAAAAAGTAAATTAAGAGGAACTTATAAAAGTAAATTAAGAAAAAATTTTGAAAGTCAATTAAGATAAAATTTTGAAAATCAAATTAAGAAAAAAATAAAAAAGTAAATTAAGGGAAAATGAAGAACGTCAATTAAGAAAAAATTAAACAGTAAATTTTAAAAAATTAAAGAGGTAAGTTAAGACAAAATTAAAACGAAATTTGAAAAAAAATTAAAGTAATTAAAGTTAAAAAAGCAAATGAAGACATTTTAAAAAGTAAATTAAGATGAAAATTAAAAAGTAAATTTAAAAAATAAAAATTAAGACAAAATTAAAAACTAAATTTTAAAAAATGCAGAGGTAAGTTAAAAAAAAAAAAAACTAAGACATTTAAAAAGTAAATTAAGGCAAAATAAAAAAAAAATTCAAAATAATTAAAAATTAAATCCCCAAAATAAAAAAAAAATTAAAATTAAAAATAATTAAAAATTGAACACCCTCCCGAATCTTCAGTATATAAAGTATCGCAAACAACGTCTCTCGTCTTGCACGGGAGCGCTCGTTGCTAGATATAGAACAATAGTCGGCCATAAATAATCACATCAACAGCACCGCCGACTCTCGGGTATAGCGATATAGACTCAAGGCAAAACATTCAAGCGAGAGTCACGGGGCCCTGATAAAGCCATAAATTGACGCTGCGAACGGGGGCTTCCTTCCCCCTTTGTCATCAACACGTCGGAACCAGACTGGCATTGACAAAGGGCTCGGGAGAAGTGGCACTAACAAATGGCTCTAGATAAAAGGGCACTGTCTGAAAGAAGCGCCCCCTCTCTCTCTCTCTCTCTCTCTCTCTCTCTCTCTCTCCTACCCCTGCACCACCCCCCCCTCCTTCTCTCTCTCTCACGCTTATTTAGAGATGAGTTTGATACTGTTCCCCAACTTCTCTCTCTCTCTCTCTCTCTCTCTCTCTCTCTCTCTCTCTCTCTCTCTTTTCTACCCTGCCACCACCCACCCCCCTTCTCTCTCTCTCTCTCTCTCTCACGCTTATTTAGAGATGAGTTTGATACTGTTCCCCCAACTCTCTCTCTCTCTCTCTCTCTCTCTCTCTCTCTCTCTCTCTCTCTACCCTCTCCACCCACTCTCTCTCTCTCTCTCTCAAGCTTATTTAGAGATGAGGTTTGATATTGTTCCCAACTCACCCTCTCTCTCTGTCTCTCTCTCTCTCTCTCTGTCTGAGTCTCTGTCTGTCTCTCTCTCTCTCTCTCTCTCTCTCTCTCTCTCTCTTATTGAGAGACGGGTTTGATATTGTCTCTCAACCCATCTCTCTCTCTCTCACGCTTATTTAGAGATGGGTTTCATATTGTACTTAACCCACCACCCTCTCTCTCTCTCTCTCTCTCTCTCTCTCACTTTTTATTTAGAGATGAGTTTGATAGTGGTCTTAACACCTCCCTCTCTCTCTCTCTCTCTCTCTCTCTCTCTCTCTCTCTCTCTCTCTCTCTCTCTCATAGCCTACAGCAATTACTCTTCTGGGGTAGTTGAACCTTGCTAATGAATTCATACCGTTTTAAAACAGACTATGGCAGGATAAATAAATATTTCCTTTAACATCACCATCGTTTAATTGACGCGGAAATTCAAGAGAATGGAAAGATATATTGCTTGCATAGAATGCATTTATAAAGTCTATTATTCTGCGCTGAACCTTCGTTTTGAGAGTATCCGAGTTATTCAGCCTCTTTGCAAATTGTAAAGAGAATAGCATAGAGCTTATGTAGCAGTCAGAGGTATAGGAAAGAGAAGAGGTGGACAGGAGGAGCAGACCCATTGGTGTATGCCTTTATCACTAAAGGGTTCTTCCTTAAGAGTATTGGGTGTCGGAGAATGTCTCGATGTTTTCAATTTAAAAATTTTCCCGTTTCATAGTGTTATTTCAAGCTCTCTCTCTCTCTCTCTCTCTCTCTCTCTCTCTCTCTCTCTCTCTCTCTCTCTCTCTTACCTAGTTGTTAGGTGACTATTGTGGGTGGAAGCTAGAGAGAGAGAGAGTAAAAAAGTTCATTCTGTTCCCAACCCCCATTGGAGCTGAAACCATGTATAAGGTATTCTCTCTCTCTCTCTCTCTCTCTCTCTCTCTCTCTCTCTCTCTCTCTCTCTCTCTCTCAGCTCACGAACCAGCGCCCAATTCTCGAACTGAGCGAGGTGGGAAGATACGGGCCGATTTCTTAAGGTCAGAATAATATGCCACAGTTGACTAAGCAGTTGTCAGTCGACTGTTGTGTGTCGCAGCTGAGAGAGAGAGAGAGAGAGAGAGAGAGAGAGAGAGAGAGAGAGAGAGTCACTAAGATGGGAGAGGCTTTGCGTAGGTAATCCTCCCGCCACCTCGGTAAAACCATTTGTAAGATACTCTGGTCGAGGTCATGGTGCTTCCGTTCATCTAAGCAGTGAATGAAGTACCTGGTATTCAGACGACTGTAATGGGTCGCAGCCGGATTGGAAAGAGAGTGAGGATATAATAGTCCGTGAAAGACCAGTTCTCCGTCAGGGCAATGGTATATGCCATACGTAATTCAGTGGGCGGGTGTTGGACCATTCATTATACATTTGCTTTCTCTCTCTTTGTTATGGAGATTATAGGATGCAAGAATCATACACCGGGTATCATTTTTCCTCGGGGTACTGAATACCCAAGTATCTCTTCACCCCTTACTTGCTTTATACGGACGTAAAGCCACTCTCCCTGATGAGAATCAGTAATAGGCGGACGCAGCTTTTGGAAACTTTATACAATCATCTAGGATTCATGGGTGGCCGCCATTGACTGTCACAATGCATCAAGGCGGAAGGTGTGAAAAGTCCATCAATCAATCAGCGGGGGTCGTCCATCAACGAGTTTCCCGATTCGTCAGTCGGGGCTCTGGTCGGTCTGCGTTCAAATGGCCCGATCATGTCGGGAATTTTAAAAGGATGTAAATAAGTCGGGTGTCTTAATAGAAAGGGATGGCTGATGGCACCCCTCACACTCACACACACACAGACACACACATAAGCACATACATACTCACACACACACACAGATATGTAAAATAATGACCTGGAGATAACGTGGACATCAACAGCCGTGATGCGAACAGTAATGTCTTGAGTGAAAGCTTTAGAAGAAGGTGATGGGTGATGATATTGACGACTAGACCTCTTCATCGTGTCAGCGCCTATTTATGAAACCAGATAAGGTGCTAGACCCGCCGGTGTTCTACCTGGGAATGAGGGACGTGAATGAAATGCGAATTATTGGAGTGCCCGATGGTCTGTGTTACGCTTTTTTTGAGTTCAAGGTCGTGTTGGCACCTCACAATTTACCAAAATCAAGGTTAATATATTCATAGATTGTTAATTTCTTTTAAGTACCTTTTCATTTTGTACGAATTTATTTACATTAATAATTCTGATACAGTCTTGAGTTTGTTTACGCCAAAAAACTGTCTGGGTAGTTGCTTTTGTGAATTCGGAAGCAATAGAAAAACAGTTTGCAGTTATAAATGTCTGAATTTCTTTTCCATTCTGTCCTATAAAAGAATGTAGTTAGAAAGTTTTTGAACTTGCCAATGCAAGAACTGTCAATGAAACTCACTGGGCTGACAGTTCATGCAATTGTGCTTTCTATAGTAAAGAGAGAGGTTTCGGCAGTTAGCTTCAGAGCTACCCAGTTTTGGTCCCAAATTACCAGCTGATTTAAAAAACTTAACCCAAAGGACAGAGCTATGTTAATTCTCTATGCTTCTGAAGCTCTGAGGATAGAGCTATGTTAATTCACTAGACTGCTGAAGCTCTGAGGGCAGAGCCATGTTAATTCACTATGCTTCTGAAGCTCTGAAGACAGAGCTATGTTAATTCTCTATGCTTCTGAAGCTCTAAGGGCAGAGCTATGTTAATTCACTGTGCACCTGAAGCTCTGAAGACAGAGCTATGTTAATTCTCTATGCTTCTGAAGCTCTGAGGGCAGAGCTATGTTAATTCACTGTGCTCCAGAAGCTCTGAGGACAGAGCTATGTTAATTCACTATGCTGCTGAAGCTCTGAGGACAGAGCTATGTTAATTCACTGTGCTCCTGAAGCTCTGAGGACAGAGCTGTGTTAATTCACAATGCTTGTGAAGCTCTTAAGACAGAGCTGTGTTAATTCCCAATGCTTCGGAAGCTCTGAAGACAGAGCTGTGTTAATTCACAATGCTTCTGAAGCCCTGAGGACGGAGCTAAGTTAATTCACTATACTGCTGAAGCTCTGAGGACAGAGCCATGTTAATTCACTATGCTTCTGAAGCTCTGAGGACAGAGCTGTGT